>NC_056748.1:833620178-833809203 GCF_019279795.1 Protopterus annectens | reverse complement strand
CCACTTTTTGTCACTTTTGTGCTTTGTTCAATGCTAGAACTATACATTGACAGGCCCTTATTGTGGCTAAATATTTTCGCTCTCTGTCCCCGTATTCCGATATGGCTTTGGTAAGCCATCTAACTACCGATCTTCTGAAAAAAATGTAAGGATAAAGACAGAGACAGGCCGCACAGGTCCAAAACTGCCGATGACGCTTCCGTTAAGCTAGTCGTCAGTTCTCAGGTCCTCAGTGAGGCGCTTTCACAGCCCCTGGTGCCCACTTCTGAGGATTCGCAAGCCGAAACGGAGACCCGTTCCAAGGCCGGTATGCCGCGAGACACTTCTTTGACTAAGGATCCTGCGGATGTCTCTACCTTGGATAGGTCTGGAGTCGCTGAGCAGGCACCGACTTCCAAGGAAGTTCTTTGCAGTACCGATACTCGACACAAACTGATGACTTCTTTTGCATCTTCAGTTCTTTCTAAAAGTACAGAGTTTCTTAAGGCCCAGGGTACGAACTAAGCCTAAAAAACGACGACCCAAGAGCATGCACCTGCTTCCATGCCTCAATCTCAAATGCTTAAAATGGCAAAAGACCTTACCATGTTTATTAGGGGAAGCCAGCCGACCCCTTCCAAAAGAAAGAGAGATTTGTCCCCAGCAGATGTCCTTCAAGGATGCGTCTGCAGTCCTTACATATGGGTTGTCCTGCCTCAGGCAGCCCTTCAGTCGGCCGGATTCCAAAGTCTGGGTCCGGCGTCGGCTGATGTCGCCCTCCCGGCGTCAGAGCCTGGGGTATAAAAGCGTCAGCCGACGCCATCTTCCTCAGTCTTTCTTGCCGCGTGGTGCCCGAAGCAGAAGCAGTTCGCAAGTGCCGGTCGGCCAGCTCCTGTAACTTCAGCTACCGAAGACTTCAAAAGCTAAGTACCCCGTTGGGGACTCTTTCTTGCCTCAGCCGATGTCAGATCAAATGCTTAAAGTTAATAATTGCTTAACTTGTGGGAAGCAAATACCTCATAAGGATTTCCATTCTTACTGCCTCCCCTGCCTAGGCCCAGACCACGACGTCTCAACCTGTACAGCCTGTGCCTCCTTCAACCGATGCACTCTTAGGCGTCGGGTGGAGTTTGCAGAGGAGTTTTTTGGGGCTAGTTACTGTTACAATATGCCGTCGGAGACTCCGACTTCTCATTTAACCAACACACGCACACCGTGGTTTTGGCTGAAACCACGCCTAGGCCTACCGCGAGTGTCTCGGTCTCGGCTGAAACCAAGTCCTTGGTACTTCTGACCGTCGAAACCGCACAACCGACAACCTTGGCCCCGGAGGCGTCTTCTGAGTCGGTTATAGAATTTCCCTCAGAAACCGGTGTTCCGGAAACATCCGACACCATTTCCCTAGACAAAACTACGCCAGCACGTGGAGCAGCCAGGCCTCCTGCATCCATGTCCATAAAGGCATTCACAAGGGCTAAAGCTGCTAAACAGCCAAAATCTCTGCCTCCCAAGGCTATTCCTCAGGGATCCACTACAGGTTCACAGATTTTAAGTTTGGCTGAGGACCTTATTTCCTTAATTAGGGGCTCTCAGCCACATCCGGACAGGGGCTCTCAACCTCCTCTAGACAAAAGGCCCAGGGTTGAGCCCACTGATCCCCAGTCCTCTGATGGCTCTGCTCTTTCAGACTACCAGGAGGAGGCCTTTACGGCCTACAAGGATTCTGATGCAGAGGAGTCTATTCCCTCTGCCTCCCCTCCTGAAGAGCTGTCCTTTGGGGAGACCCTTCACTCCATGAGAGAGCATTTCAAATGGCAGGGCCAGGAATTCTCTGATTCCAGGAAGAGATTAAGGACTTTTTTGCATTTACCTCAGCATAGACCTTTGGCTATTCCTCCTGTTTTGAATGTCATTGATGATGTGTACTCTGAGTGTAGCATTACCCTTGACTCCCTTCCTCCGGCTCCTGTCAAACCCGATAGGTACTACAGGGTCCCGGACTCACATCATTTCCTTTACAAGGCCCACTCTGCTGACCCTGAAACTATTTCCCGGGGCCTTAAAGGGGTTGCAT
The DNA here is from genome assembly GCF_019279795.1 of Protopterus annectens. NCBI lineage: Eukaryota > Metazoa > Chordata > Ceratodontiformes > Protopteridae > Protopterus > Protopterus annectens. The sequence goes on along the minus strand of NC_056748.1, from coordinate 833,807,150 downwards.
CTGCCACTACTAAAAATCCACTCCCCTCTGAAAGGGAGTCCAGGGCTTTAGAGTGATGGGGTAAAAAAGTGTATACTTCCACTCTTTCTATGAGGGCATTAAATTGTCAATTCCATATGATACAGTACCAAGAGTATTTGTTAGATGAATTGCTTAAAAAACGGTCTTCACCTGAACCCCTAGATCGCAAGTCACTTCAGGATCTGGTACATAACTCCCAATAGGTTAGCAACCATTTCTTGCAGTGTGGTTATGATGCATTGGAAGCTTCATGTAGGTCAGCAATGACAGGTGCAGTCATACGTAGGCATGCTTGGCTGAAGGAACAAACTCTGCCAGATCATGTTAAAGCAAAGCTTCTGGATGCGCCACTGGAAAAGCAAAAGTTATTTGGCTCCACTGCTCAGGAGGTCTTAAAGAAATTTGAGGAAAAGGCTAAATCTGTACAAACAGTCAAAGATTTTCTCCAGGTCCAACCACCAAGATTCAGCAGAAATTGGTCCTCTAAGAATTGGTCCTTTCCAGACACAGGGAGATTTCAAAGAGGCAAGAACAGGCGTGCCAGAGGTAGAGGGCAAGCTAGAGGCTCCTACAGTGGACGTCAATGGCAGCCTCCTAACCAGAGAGGTAGTGCAGGACCTACAACTGCTCCACAAGGACAGACTCAATGACTTTACCTTCACCCCGCCAACCAGGACTCAATTGGAAGCACCTTTGGGCAGAAAGCTATCTTTATTCTCAAAAAATTGGCACAGTATTACAAGGGACAAATGGACACTGCAAATAACAGACAAAGGATACAGATTCCATTTTCATAAATTACCAAAAAGAAAAGGCATGCCAAACCTGCCACCGAATCCAAGGGCAGAGGCTTTAAAACAAATTTCCAACCTATTGCAAATGAAAGCTATAGAAAAGGTTCCTCTCACAGAACAAGGCCAAGGATTTTATTCCAGACTATTCCTTGTCCCAAGAAAAGAAAAACAATGGAGGCCTATTCTCGACTTGTCCTCACTGAATACTTATCTCATTGTGCCAAAATTCAAAATGCTGACCCTACAGCAACTCCTTCCCATGCTGGGCAAGGGGTCTTGGCTGGTAACTCTAGACCTCAAGGAGGCATACCTGCATGTCCCTATCAGACAAAGTTGCAGAAGAAGCCTCAGATTTCTTGCAGGTTCAGAGCATTATCAATTCTCAGCATTGCCCTTTGGCTCCTCTACTGCGCCCAGAGTATTCACAAAATGCCTGGCATCAGTAATTGCACACTGCAGACTTCAGGGGATTCAAATATACCCATATCTGGACGACTGCCTTATACAAGCGGACAGCCAACAAACTTTGGTAAAACACTTGAATTATGCCATCCGCCTAATTCAGGCTTTGGGATATACAGTCAACATTCACAAATCAAGACTTGTTCCATCCCAAAGGATATTTTTTCTGGGTGCGAAACTAGATACAACCACCCAAATGGCTTTTCTCACGGAAGAAAAACAAAGACGACTACCGGATTATTTCGAAAGTCTGACAAAACAAACTCAGCTGACTGCAAGGAAAATCCTGCAGGCCCTGGGTTACATGGCATCTTGCATTCTTCTGATTCCACAAGCAAGGCTACATATGAGGAAACTACAATGGTACCTAAGGAGTTTATGGTGCCAGCACAGTCACAGCCTAGAAGCTTTGATACCACTCATTCCATGCCTTCAAAAGGAATTTCTGTGGTGGGCTCAAGCAAGCCAGTCAAACAGGGGTCTGCCCTTCAGCAAACCAATAATCAGCCAAACCATTACAATGGACGCTTCAGACCATGGATGGGGAGCACACATGGAGGGCAGTTTCATCCAAGGACTATGGTCACAGAAAGAATTGCGCATGCACATAAACCAAAAGGAAATGCTGGCGTCGATACATGCAATCGAGGCCTTCAAACATTTTCTGCATCAAGGACACCTGCTAATAAGGACAGACAGTACCACAGTTATGTGGTACATAAACAAGCAAGGAGGTACCCTTTCCTACCCTCTTTGCAGGCTGGCAATGAATCTTTGGGAACTTTCCCTAAAAATCAATATAGAGCTGCAATCCCAGTTTGTGCCAGGAAAAGACAATATACTGGCGGACAGCCTAAGCAGAAATATCATGGATCCATACGAATGGATGCTGCACCCAGACATCTTCCTTCAGATAACACAATCATGGGGGAGGCCGGACATAGATCTTTTTGCCTCCCACCACAACCATCAGCTGAAGAAATTCTGCTCAAGGACATACCACCCACAAGCATGGAAAGTGGACGCCCTCTCTTTCAGCTGGAATACTCTAACAGTGTATGCATTCCCACCTCTTCCATTAATGACCAAGGTCTTACTGAAGATCAGGACAGAGCAGCCCAAAGTGATTCTGATAGCTCCGGACTGGCCCAGACAACACTGGTACCCACTGTTAAGGAGCATGTCACGCACAAAACCGTGGCCTCTACCACAATGGCCACATGTCCTTCATGGATGCATCTGCAGTCATAACAAGTGGGTTGTCCTGTCGTCAGGCAGCCCTTCAGTCGGCCGGATTCCAAAGTCCGGGTCCGGCTTCGGCTGATGTCGCACTCCACCCGACGTCATCTCTGTTGGTCTTCGGGTATAAAGGCATCAGCTGACGCCATTTTCCTCAGTCTTTCTTGCCGCGTGGCCAAGCAGAAGCTGTTAGCAAGTGCGGTCGGTCGGCTCCAGAGATTACTTCTACGAATACTACTTGAAGACTTCTAAAGCTAAGTACCCGTTGGGACTCATTCTTGCCTCAGCCGATGTCAGAAAAAGTTAACAATTGTTTAAACTGTGGGAAACAAATACCTCATAAAGATTTCCACTCTTACTGTCTGCCTTGTTTAGGCCCAGCCCACGTAGCAGCCTGTTCGCCTGTGCTTCCTTCAACCGACGAACGCGGCGTCGGTCGGAGTTCGCAGAACAGTTTTGGTTCTGACTTTGCGTACATTATGCCGTCGGATCCTCCGACTACCCAATCTGGCAAAACGCAAAGATAGACCGACACTGGGTCCGGTTTTGGCGAAACCTTGGTCAAAAATCATGAGTGTCTCGGTTTCGGCGAAACCGAGAAAACTGAACAAAGTACAGCCGAACCTATTCCTACAACTGAGGCCCCTGCTACAACTCTTGAAGCGACTTCAGAAATTTTACCCACTACGGTGGTTGACTTATCAGACACCATCCCTTGGATGTTTCTACCCCAGCACGTGGTGCTGCTAGGCCTCCAGCAGCCATGTCCATTAAGGCCTTCGCCAGGGCTAAAGCTGCCAAGACTACTAAAACAGTGCCTGTTAAACCACCCCCATCCAGGCCCTCTTCTAGTTCTCAAATGCTTACCTTGGCAGAAGATTTAATTTCTTTAATTAGAGGATCTCAATCTCACCCAGACAGGGCCTCTCAGCCCCCAGAGAAGAGACCTAGGGCAGAGCCCCCCGAGCCAGTGTCCTCTGATGATTCTGCTGATGAATCAGACATAACTGACCAGCCAGAGGCTCCCTTCTCCAATTTTGAAGATTCTGAAGATTCTGATGCTGAAGAATCCATCCCAGCTGCTTCCCCACCAGAAGAATTTTCCTTTGGGGAAACTTTGCATGCCATGAGAACAGTTCCAATGGCAGCAACAGGATTTTTCAGACTCCAGAAAAAGACTTAGGACCTTTCTGCACCTCCCTCAGCACAGGCCCTTGGCTATACCCCCTGTTCTCTCTGTGGTGGATGATGCTTTCAATGATGCTTGCTCCGCTCCAGATTCTTTACCCCCAGCCCCTACCAAACCAGACAGATTTTACAGGGTGCCAGATACTCATCACCAACTTTACAAGGCTCCACTTGCAGACCAAGAAACTATATCCCAGGGCCCCAAGGCAGTAGCCGCGACCATAGCTAAAAACCCTATTCCTTCTGAAAGGGAAGCAAGGTCATTAGACAGATGGGGTAAAAAGGTCTACACTTCAGCTACTCTCTCAGCTAGAGCTTTAAACTGTCAGTTTCACATGATACAATACCAAGAGTTTATGCTGGATCAGTTAACTAAAAAACTAACCACTGATGAATCTCTTGATAAGAAATATGTATTAGATATGGTAAATAACATACAACAGGTTAGCAACCATTCCTTAAAATGTGGCTATGATGCACTGGAGGCTTCATTTAGATCAGCCATGACAGGCACAGTGATAAGAAGGCATGCATGGCTAAAGGAACAAGCTTTACCGGATCATGTTAAAGCTAAGTTGCTAGATGCTCCTATGGACAAGACAAGTTTGTTTGGTACATCTGCCCAGCAGGTTATGAAGAAAATGGAAGAAAAGGCAAAATCTGTTCAAACTGTTAAAGATTTCTTGCAGGTTCAACCCCAAGGTTTAGCAGGAACTGGCCTGCCAAAATTGGTCCTTTCCTGACTCCACAAAATTTCAAAGGGGCAGGAATAGGCGTTCCAGAGGCAGAAACCAACCCAGAGGAGGTGCCTACAGAGGAAGACAGTGGCAAGGTAACAACAGAGGCACAGAACCACGCCACTGCCACTACATCAACACAACCACAGTGACTTAACCCTAAACCGCCTACCAGGGAACAAATAGCAGCTCCTCTAGGCGGAAAGTTAACCTTATTTTCAAAGAACTGGCACTACATAACAAAGGACAAGTGGATTTTACAAACCATAGATCAAGGTTACGGTTTCACTTCCACACTATTCCAGTCAAAGAGGAATGCCAAATCTACCTCCAAATCAAAAAACAGAGGCTCTACGCCAGATAATGGAGTTAGCAAACATGAGAGCTGTGGAAAGAGTGCCAGCAGCAGAGCAAGGAAAGGGGTTCTACTCCAGACTATTCCTAGTTCCAAGAAAGGAAAAAGTTGGAGACCAATTCTCGACCTGTCCACCTTAAATACATACATCATTGTCCCAAAATTCAAAATGCTGACCCTACAGCAACTTCTTCCCATGCTGGGCAAGGAGTCTTGGCTGGTAACTCTAGATCTCAAGGAGGCATACCTGCACGTCCCCATTCGACCAATCTGCAGAAGATACCTCAGATTTCTTGCAGGATCAGAGCACTATCAATTCTCAGCATTGCCTTTTGGCTTATCTACTGCCCAGAGTATTCACAAAATGCCTGGCATCAGTAATCGCCCATTGCAGACTTCAGGGAATTCAAATTTACCCATACCTGGACGACTGCCTGCTACAAGGGGACAACAAAAGCAAGCTGACAACAGATTTACAAAGGGTCATTTACTTGCTACAAGCACTGGGATACACAGTCAATTTACAAAAGTCAAGGCTAATACCAGCCCAAACAAGGACTTTCTTGGGCTGAATTGGACACAGTAAAACAAATGGCATTCCTGACTACAGAAAAACAAAAGAACTCCCTCTATACTTCTTGGCACTAACAAAACTGAACAAGCTAACAGGAAGAAAAGTACTGCAGGCCTTGGGCTTCATGGCATCATGCATAATCTTGGTTCCATTTGCCAGACTACATATGAGAAAACTACAGTGGTACCTAAAGAATTTATGGTCCCAACACAGACACAGTCTAGAAACAGAAATCCCACTAATTCCATGCTTAAAACAGGAGTTCCTATGGTGGGCTCAGGCATGCCAGTCAAACCCAGGCCTACCCTTTCGCAGATGTCAAGCAAGCCAGACCATCACAACAGGCGCTTCAGACCTAGGATGGGGGGCACACATGCTGGACAAATGCGTGCAAGGATTGTGGACACAGGATCAACTTCAACTGCACATCAACCTAAAAGAAATGCTGGCAGTAAAACTGGCAATCCAAAAGTTCAAACCATTTCTCAAAGAGGGCCAGTTGATGATAAGGACAGACAACACCACAGTCATGTGGTACATCAACAAACAGGGAGGCACTCATTCATACCCCTATGCAGAATGACCTTGGAGCTGTGGACCCTGGCACTCAGCTACAACATCCAGTTACAGGCAATATTTGTACCAGGGAAAGACAATACCCTAGCAGACATATTAAGCAGAACCACTTGGATGCCCACGAATGGAAGCTTCATCCGGACATCTTCAAGACCATCTCAAAGAAATGGGGAATGCCACAGATAGACCTATTCGCATCACCTCTCAATCACCAGCTCAAAAAATTCTGCACAAGGACATTCCACCCATTAGCATGGAAAGTGGATTAACTCTCTTTCAACTGGAAAGGCCTAACAGCATATGCATTCCGCCTCTTCCTTTGATACACAAGGTACTACTAAAAATCAAGGAAGAACGTCCAAGGATAATCCTGATAGCTCCAAACTGGCCAAGACAACACTGGTACCCACTACTGAGGAGCATGTCTCGAACAATATGTGGACAATTCCCTGATGCCTTTGATGTTAACGCAGAACAACTACAGCATCATACATCCAAACCTAAAAACCTTACAACTGACTGCATGGAACATCACATAACAGCAGCTATTCCAGAACTTTCCCAAAGAGTTAAAGACATTATTCTGGAAGCACGCAGACCTTCAACAAGAAGGAACTATGCTGGAAAATGGAAAAGGTTTGTCATCTGGAGTAGAAAGGGGAAAAGATGTGTCAATCATAGTTATGCCTAACTTTCTGGAGTATCTGGCGAACTTCTTCATTCAGGCCTGTCCTACTCCTCCATCAAGATACATGCATCAGCTATTTCAGCAGAATACAGCTTTGATACACCTGTTTTTCACCTTTGCTCAGACAATTCCTCAGAGGAATCAAGAATGTAAAACCTCCAAGGAAACCACCATTACCAGCTTGGGATTTAAACTTTGTGCTAGAAAAGTTGACACTAGCACCCTTTGAACCAGCAGCAACAGCAGACCTACAACACCTATCATGGAAAACTGCTTTCCTACTGGCAATTACTTCAGCAAGGAGGGTTTCAGAACTACAGGCCTTAATGGCAGTGCAACCCTTCCTAATCTTCCACCAAGATAAGAGTGTCCATGAGGACTAATCCTACATTTATGCCTAAGGTGGTATCCAGAGTGTCTTTAAACCAGGCAATCCACCTACCTACCTTCTTTCCCAACCCACAAAACAGAGGGGAAAGAATACTGCATACCTTGGATGTACATAGACAGCTACGCTACTACTTGGACAGAACAAAAATAGCAGAAAGACTGACCAACTTTTTGTAGCCTATGCAACAGGAAGGGAAGGAAAAGCTATTTCCAAACAGACAATCTCCAAATGGATAGGAAATTGCATACGATTCTGTTACTCCTTCCATGGAAAACCAATTCCACAGAACATAAGACCTCATTCTACAAGAGCAACAGCCACTACCACAGCCTTCTTACGAGGAGTGGCAACCAAAGACATTATTGAGGCGGCTACTTGGACCTCCGTGCATACATTTGCCAAGCATTATAATTTGCCTCTATATTCCAGATCCCGAGCAGGGTTTGCCACTGCTGTACTGCAAGGGATCCTAAACACACCATAATCTACCTTTATCCTCCTCCCTAGTTGGCTATGGTATTCTACCCACTTGTTATGACTGCAGATGCATCCATGAAGGACATAGTACAGTTTTGTACCTACCATAAATGTAGATGTCCGAACTGGATAGCATCTGCAGTCAATTACCCTCCACCATCCCTCTGTGGTACTCCTAGGGTGTTTACCCTTCTAATAGCTAGCTGTTGGGGGGGGGAGTCTTTTATGGTGTATTTGTTTTTGTATATGTACATACATGCTTATTGTTGTGTTTACCTCTATCCATTTGGAAACATTAGCATCTATCCAAATTTTAGCCTGCAAGAGGGCTACTGGCATCTGGGGCAAGAAACACTGAGGAAAATGGCGTGGGCTGATGCCTTTATACCAAGACCAACAGAGATGACGGGTGGAGTGCGACATCAGCGAAGCGGACCCGGACTTTGGAATCCGGCCGACTGAAGGGCTGCCTGACGACAGGACAACCCACTTGTTATGACTGCAGATGCTATCCAGTTCGGACATCTACATTTATGGTAGGTACAAAACTGTACTTTCTTCTGACACAACACAATTACAAAACTCTGCACTCCAGCCTGAAAACCTTGCAGCTGACAGCCTGGAGAATACCTTGACTCCTCACCAGGATAAGCTATCCAAGACAGTGAAGGACATCATCATGGAAGCTCGCCGGCCTTCCACAAGAAAGGCATATTCAGCAAAATGGGAAAGATTTCGCACTTGGAACACCACAAAGGGCCTAGATGCGACAGTGATGAACTTGGCACATATCTTGGAATACTTGGTAGAAATGCTCCACAATGGCCTTTCTTACTCTTCCATAAAAATTCATGCTTCAGCAATTTCAGCAGAATACAATACTGATCCACCTGTCTTCTCTCATCCTCTCCTAAGGCAGTTTCTAAGGGGAATTAAAAACATCAATCCTCCAAGGAAACCACCAGTGCCTACATGGGACCTTAACTTCATGTCGGAAAAATTAACTCTACCTCCCTTTGAACCAGCAGCATCTTCAGAACTACAGTTCCTGTCTTAGAAGACTGCCTTCCTTCTGGCCATAACCTCAGCAAGAAGAGTATCTGAGTTGCATGCCCTCATGGCAGTACAACCATTTCTTATTTTTCATCAGGACAGAGTTTCACTGAGAACCAATCCTTCATTCATGCCAAAGGTGGTATTCAGGGTCTCACTGAACCAAGCTATTCACCTGCCTACCTTCTTTCCAAATCCACAAAACAAAGGGGAGAAACTTCTGCATACCCTGGACATTCACAGACAGTTGCGCTACTACTTAGACAGAACTAAGACTTACAGAAAAACTGACCAGCTATTTGTAGCATATGCTGCTGGTGTACAAGGAAAAGCAATTTCCAAACAGACAATTCCAAAATGGGATAGGGAATTGCATTCGATTCTGTTACTCTTTTCATGGCAAAACCGTGCCAGCTAACATTAGACCTCATTCCACCAGAGCCACAGCCACCTCCACAGCCTTCTTAAGAGGGGTGGCTACCAAGAACATTTTAGAAGCTGCTACATGGAGCTCCGTGCATACATTTTCCAAGCATTACAACTTACCCTCATATTCCAGATCCAGAGCAGGCTTTGCTACGGCAGTCCTGCAGGGCATTTTAGCTACACCATCCCTTTCTTAGATCCTACCACCCCCAGCTTGTCTATGGTATTCTACCCATATGTTATGACTGCAGATGCATCCTTGAAGGACATAGTACAGTTTTGTACCTACCATAAATGTAGATGTCCGATAGGTATGCATCTGCAGTCAGGTTTACCCTCCCTCCTTCCCCTCTGTGGTATTTCCTGGGTACTTATCCCTCTTATAGCTAGCTGGGGTTATCTATTATGGTGTATTTGTTTTATGTTACTGTGCATGTTTGGAATTTTTTGCATCTCTCCAAATTTAGCCTTCCTTAGAGGGCACCTGGCATCTGGGGCAAGAAAAACTGAGGAAGATGGCGTCGGCTGACGCTTTTATACCCCAGGCGCTCTGACATCGGGGAGAGGGCGACATCAGCCGATGCTGGACCCAGACTTTGGAATCCGGCCGACCGAAGGGCTGCCTGAGGCAGGACAACCCATATGTAAGGACTGCAGATGCATACCTATCGGACATCTACATTTATGGTAGGTACAAAACTACTTTCTTCCATGTCTCTTTTCGTGTAGTCCAGGGAGGTACATCTCTGGTCATTCACACCAACATGAACAATGACAAGAGTCCTATTTGTACTTGTTCTGGAGTGGCCTGAGTGCTTGTGTTATGTGGAGGATTCTGGCTCCCGACAGGCAGCTAACGGTAACCTTCTGCTTGTCCAGCCTAGTGAGTGGGACGTCAGTGTGCCTGACTATAGAGTCACCTATTACTAGTGTGTTATGTATGTTATTTCGCCTTAAGGGCTGTGATTATGCGGCACACTGATTTTCTGTTTTTTGTGGTGTCTGGTTTGTGACGGGAAGTGCAGGTTGTTTGGGTGTCTGCTTTGGAGGTCTCTGATGCTTTTGTAGGTTTTTATTTAGAGCCTCCGAGTATGATTTTCTGTATTTGTGTATTTTTGCCAGTGCTGATGTCCTTCAAGGATGCATCTGCAGTCCTTAAAAATGGGTTGTCCTGTCGTCAGGCAGCCCTTGATTGGCAGTTCAAAGTCTGGGTCTGGCTTCGGCTGGTGTCGCACTTCACCCGACGTCATAGCTGCAGTTACTCGGGTATAAAGGCATCAGCCGACGCCATTTTCCCCAGTTTTTCTTGCCGCGTGGCGCCCGAAGCAGAAGCTGTTCGCAAGTGCCGGTCGGTCAGAACCAGAGATTACTACTACCGAATACTTCTACTACTACCGAAGACTTCTAAAAGCTAAGTACCCGTTGGGGACTCTTTCTTGCCTCAGCCGATGTCAGAAAAAGTGAATAACTGTTTAACTTGTGGGAAACAAATACCTCATAAAGATTTCCACTCTTACTGCTTACCTTGTTTAGGCCCCCAGACCACGACGTAGCAGCTTGTCTAGCCTGTGCTTCTTTTAACCGATGGACGCTTAGACGTCGGTCGGAATTTGCTGAGCAGTTTTTCGGCTCTGATTTTGCTTATATTATGCCGTCGGACCCTCCGACTTCACAAATATCCAAAAAACGCAAGGAAAAGGACCGACACTCGCGGTCCGCGGTTTCGGCGAAACGCGGTTAAATAACCGCGAGTGTCTCGGTTTTGGCTGAAACCGAGCAAGCGGTTCTTCCTTCAGACGAAAACATACCTTCTACCGAGGCCTCTTCCAACCTGGTGGAATCGGCTTCTGAAATCCAACCTGCAGTTGTGGTTTCTCAGGAATTATCTGACACTATTCCCTTGGATATTTCAACCCCTGCACGTGGAGCTGCCTCCTGCAGCCATGTCCATTAAGGCCTTTGCCAGGGCTAAAGCAGCTAAAGCTACTAAATCTGTGCCTGTTAAGACCCCCTCTCACAGGCCCAGCTCCAGTTCCCAAATGCTTACTCTAGCAGAGGATCTCATTTCTTTATTCCGGGGATCCCAACCTCACCCAGACAGGGCCTCTCACCCACCTCCAGAGAAGAGGCCTAGAGCAGAGCCCCCTGAGCCAGTTTCCACAGATGATTCCTCTGATGATTCAGATAATACAGACCCTCCAGAGGCTCCTTTTTCCCCTTATGAAGACTCTGATGCTGAAGAGTCCATCCCTTCTGCCTCTCCGCCTGAGGAATTTTCCTTTGGGGAAACCTTGCATGCTATGAGGGAACAATTTCAGTGGCAGGGCCAAGATTTTTCAGACTCCAGGAAAAGGCTTGGAACCTTTTTGCATTTACCACAACATAGGCCTTTAGCTATATCTCCAGTTCTTTCTGTTGTAGATGATGCATTTAATGATGCTTGTACTGCTCCTGATTCATTACCTCCGGCCCCTGCTAAGCCCGATAGGTTCTACAGGGTCCCGGACACACATCACCATTTATACAAGGCTCCGTTTGCAGATCCCGAGACTATCTCCCAGGGGCCTAAGGCTGTAGCAACTACCTCTGCCAAAATCCCTCCCTCTGAAAGGGAATCCAGGTCCTTAGAGATGGGGTAAAAAAGTTTACACTTCTGCTACTCTGTCAGCTAGGGCCTTGAACTGTCAATTTCATATGATCCAATATCAAGAATTGATGCTAGACCAGTTAACTAAAAAACTGTCCTCTGATGAACCTTTAGATAAGAAATCTGTTCAGGAAATGGTACATAACATTCAGCAAGTTAGTAACCATTCTTTAAAATGCGGCTATGATGCACTGGAGGCTTCCTTTAGATCAGCCATGACTGGCACAGTTATCAGAAGGCATGCATGGTTAAAAGAGCAGGCCTTACCGGACCATGTCAAATCAAAACTATTAGATGCTCCCATGGACAAGATCAATTTGTTTGGTTCTCCTGCACAACAGGTGCTGAAGAAGATGAAAGAGAAGGCAAAATCTGTCCAAACAGTGAAAGATTTCTTACAGGTCCAACCTCCAAGGTTTAGCAGGAATTGGCCCTCCAAGAATTGGTCCTTTCCAGACTCCTCCAAAGCACAGAGAGGCAGGAATAGGCGTTCAAGAGGCAGAAACCAATCCAGGGGTGCCTACAGGGGACGCCAGTGGCAGGGTAACAACCAGCGAGGCACAGACGCAGCCACCGCTACTACAACAGGACAATCACAGTGACTTGGCTCTGGCACCACCTACCAGGGAACAACTAGCAGCACCCTTAGGCGGAAAGCTAGCTTTATTTTCAAAGAACTGGCATCACATCACAACAGACAAGTGGATTTTGCAAACTATAGACCAAGGTTACAGGTTTCATTTCCATACTCTACCAGGAAAGAGAGGAATGCCAAACCTATCTCCAAATCAAAAGGCAGAAGCTCTAAAACAAGTAAATCAATTATTAAAAATGAGAGCTGTGGAAAAGGTACCATATATGGAGCAAGGAAAGGGCTTTTACTCCAGACTCTTCCTAGTACCAAGGAAAGAAAGCAAATGGAGACCTATTCTCGATCGGTCTGCTTTAAACACATTCCTCATTGTTCCAAAATTCAAAATGCTGACCCTACAGCAGCTTCTTCCCATGCTGGGCAAGGAGTCTTGGCTGGTTACTCTAGATCTCAAGGAGGCATACCTGCACGTCCCCATACGACCAAATTGCAGAAGATACCTCAGATTTCTTGCAGGATCAGAGCATTATCAATTCTCAGCATTGCCCTTTGGCTTATCTACTGTGCCCAGAGTGTTCACGAAATGCCTGGCATCAGTAATCGCTCATTGCAGGCTTCAGGGAATCCAAATCTACCCTTACCTGGACGATTGCCTGATGCAAGCGGACAACAAAAACAAGCTAGCAGAAGACTTGAAAAGAGTCATTTACCTTCTACAAGCCCTGGGATACACAGTCAATATAAAAAAGTCAAGGCTGATACCATCCCAAAAGATAACCTTTTTGGGTGCGGAGCTGGACACATCCAAACAAATGGCATTCCTAACAGTAGAAAAACAGGAGCAACTCCCTCTCTACTTCTTGGCATTAACAAAGCAGAACCATCTAATAGCAAGAAAAGTCCTGCAGGCATTGGGCTTCATGGCATCCTGCATAATATTGGCCCCACATGCCAGACTGCACATGAGAAAGCTACAGTGGTTACCTAAAGAATTTATGGTCTCAGCACAAGCACAGCCTAGAAACTCAGATTCCAATAATTCCATGCCTGAAGCAAGAATTCCACTGGTGGGCTCAGGCCTGTCAATCAAACGAAGGATTGCCCTTCCACAGCACTCAACCAAGCCAAACCATCACAACGGACGCCTCGGACCTCGGTTGGGGGGCCCACATGATGGACAAATGCATACAAGGTTTATGGACTCAAGAGCAGCTGCACCTACACATAAACCTAAAGGAAATGCTGGCAGTAAAATTGGCAATTCAGACTTTCAAACCATTTCTTCGACAAGGCCAATTGATGATAAGGACAGACAACACCACAGTTATGTGGTACATCAACAAGCAGGGAGGCACACATTCGTACCCTCTATGCCGGATGGCCCTGGACCTCTGGAATGTGGCCCTGAGTTACAACATTCAGTTACAAGCAATCTTTGTACCAGGAAAAGAAAACACTCTAGCAGACATATTAAGCAGGACTACCACGGATGCCCACGAATGGATGCTGCATCCGGACATCTTCAAAACCATAACAAGAAAATGGTGTCTCCCAGAAATAGACTTCTTTGCATCCCCACACAATCACCAATTAAAGAAATTCTGCACCAGGACGTACCATCCACTGGCATGGAAGGTGGACTCCCTATCCTTCAGTTGGAAAAATCTGACAGCATATGCATTCCCACCACTTCCTTTGATGCACGAGGTGCTATTGAAGATCAAAGAGGACCGTCCAAGGATCATTCTGATAGCTCCAGATTGGCCAAGGCAACATTGGTACCCATTACTGAGGAGCATGTTTCGGGAACAGATGTGGCCCTTACCCCTAGTTCCCTTGCTGTTAACTCAGAACAACTACAACACCCTGCATCCAAACCTGAAAACTCTGCAGCTGACTGCCTGGAACATTGCATAAGACAAATTAACCCAAATTTATCCCAAAGGGTTAAGGACATTATCTTGGAAGCTCGCAGACCTTCAACAAGGAAAACCTACTCAGCAAAATGGAAAAGATATCTCATTTGGAGTACTGCTAAAGGGGAAGATGTGTCACTGGTAAACATAGCCAACATCCTGGAATACTTGGCAGAGCTATTCCACAAAGGCCTGTCCTACTCTTCCATTAAGATTCATGCATCAGCTATTTCAGCAGAATACGACTTGGATCCTCCAGTCTTCTCACATCCTCTGCTCAGGCAGTTTCTGAGAGGATTTAAAAATGTAAAGCCTCCTAGGAAGCCACCATTACCAGCATGGGACTTGAACTTTGTGCTAGAAAAATTGACACTTCCTCCTTTCGAACCAGCAGCAACAGCAGAATTGCAATACTTATCATGGAAAACTGCTTTCCTGCTGGCAATCACTTCAGCAAGAAGGGTTTCTGAGCTACAGGCATTAATGGCAGTACAGCCCTTTCTGATCTTCCATCAAGATAGTGTCCATGAGAACAAATCCTACTTTTATGCCTACGGTGGTCTCCAGAGTATCTTTAAATCAGGCTATCCACCTACCTACATTCTTCCCCAATCCACAGAACAGGGGAGAAAGACTGTTGCATACCTTGGATGTACACAGACAATTACGCTACTACCTGGACAGGACCAAGAGCAATAGAAAAACTGACCAGCTACTGGTAGCATATGCAACAGGAATGGAAGGGAAAGCAATTTCAAAACAGACAATATCTAAGTGGATAGGAAATTGCATTAGATTTTGTTACTCCTACCATGGAAAGAAAACTCCAGAAAACATCAGGCCTCACTCTACAAGAGCTACAGCCACTACCACAGCTTTTCTACGAGGAGTGGCTACCAAAGACATTTTAGAGGCTGCTACTTGGAGCTCCGTGCATACATTTGCCAAGCATTATAATTTACCTTTATACTCTAGATCCCGAGCAGGTTTTGCCACTGCTGTTTTGCAAGGGATCTTAACTACACCATAATTCTATCTTTCCTCCTCCCCAGTTTGGCTATGGTATTCTACCCATTTGTAAGGACTGCAGATGCATCCTTGAAGGACATAGTACAGTTTTGTACCTACCATAAATGTAGATGTCCGATAGGAATGCATCTGCAGTCAGGATTACCCACCCTCCTTCCCCTCTGTGGTACTCCTAGGGTATTTGCCCCTCTTATAGCTAGCTGGGGGAATCTATTATGGTGTATTTGCTTGTATATATGTACATACATGCTTATCTTTTGTTTGCTCTCTAATATTTGGAATCATTGGCATTTATCCAAATTTAGCCCTCCTACAGGGCGCCTGGCATCTGGGGCAAGAAACACTGAGGAAAATGGCGTCGGCTGATGCATTTATACCCGAGTAACTGCAGCTATGACGTCGGGTGAAGTGCGACACCAGCCAAAGCCAGACCCAGACTTTGGAATCCGGCCGACCGAAGGGCTGCCTGACGACAGGACAACCCATTTGTAAGGACTGCAGATGCATTCCTATCGGACATCTACATTTATGGTAGGTACAAAACTGTACTTTTTAGTAGGTCTGTGTGCAGCTGGATTTGTGGTGCAAGTGTTAACCTTCTCCTCTTGACTGTCTGTTCCAGTCTGGGGGGGTGGGGGGGGGGGGCACTTAGCTTCCAGTTTGGCTGTATAATTGCATCGGATATTGTTAATCCTCATTCATTCCTTACGCATGGGGTATCAGTTCCGACCTCGGAACCGAGCCGGCCATTTTCCAAGCTCATGTCAGCTTCAAACTCTCAAGCGAAACTCTTAACCACAATCCCCGTCTCCCTGTTACCTCAGATTTCATTTGCCGCATTGCCATTCGGTCATGTCAAGCTGCTTCTCTTGAGCTAAGTACAGTTATTTGTTGTTTAATAGTTTTTCATATTACTTTTATGTCAGAAAAGTTTCTATTTCATTGTCTCTTACCCTGTCGCATATAGCGTACATATTTTCTTCAGGTTTTTCTACTCTTTTCTCTACCTTTTTACCGCAAGGTTTTTTTTTTTTTTTACCATTGCTGGTAATCCTTCCCTTTTTTTTTTTCATACCTTCGGGTATTTTTTTGTACCATTGCTGGTACCTTTTTCTAATAATTTATTTGCTGTCATGGCAGATAAGAAAGGTAGTCCGGGGTTTAAGCGGTGTTCTGATTGTGGACATAAACTTCCTACTTCTGATGCACACTCTTTGTGCGTTTATTGTTTGGGGTGTCCCACTTGTCTGTTGACCCGCCCAGTACTATCTGTGAAAACTTTTCAAATAGAACTTTGTTGGGAAGAGAAAACAAGCTGTTGCTGAAGGGATTTCTTAAATCTCCCTTTTCAGAGGCTATTTCTGGGTCGGAGGCTTCAACCCCTCCTAGAGCCCATAAGAAAATCTTGGATGTTCCTACCAAGGATAAAGCTTTGCCTTTGTCCCCGGCTGGGGACTCCCGCCAACCAAAACCTAAAAAGGCTAAAGTTTGGGCTCCAGAGCTCACTCATTCAGCCCCAGTGCTTTTGGTGCCTAGACTTTCAGCACAAAGGCCTTAGGCTCCATTAGTGATCTTGGCTCCATCTTCTCCTGCAGCCTTCACTGTATCGGCACTGAGGGGCTCCTCGATTCAGACTATTACCACTGTATCGGCACCGACCATTCAGTCGGCACAGACCTTGACCACGTCGGTTCCGACATCGTCCTCTTAACTGACGCCTTTAGTGTTGATTCCAGTTTTGTTGGTTCCAGCTTCGGTACCGACAACCACTTTGGCACCAATCCCTGTGTTTGTGCAGACCATGACCTCGGCACCGATGACTTCTTCGGTGCGGACACCCATAGTCCAGTCTCTCTCGGCACCGTTGTCCTCTGTGCAGACTGGTGAGATGAGCACCGAGTTTGCCTCTTCTGTGGACAGGCCTGTTTCTCCCTCAGTCTCTGTGAGGTCCACTAGAAGCCTTTCTGAACACGATGTGTTGCGTCTTGTGGATCAGGTGCTCTTGGCCAGAAGTATCCCACCCCTCAGGAACTATGCTTCCTTGGAAGGTGATCACCCGTCTCCAAAGACCCCTTCTTATTCTCCTCCTTCATTGCCTTTGAAGTCCGTGGATATAGCACAGCCCCCCCCCCCCTTCTGTGGTCCCCTTTTTGGATCTCACTAAGGAACCGCAGTTGCCTTCATGGCATAAAAGTTTTGCTATGACCCAGGATGTCCGTTGTGACACGCATAGTTTACTGCTCCACAGCCATCCAGGGACTCTGGGTCGGCAGGCTGAGCCACTTAGGGGAGGGGTGACTCCTGTCCTAGACATTCACTCCTCTTCAGGTGGTCCAGCCTTCCAACTGATGGAGAAGGATTACGCTGCTGCTGGCGATACTGGACTGTCTGTACCTCCACCCTCCTCTGATACACTGGTTTCACAAGTCGCACGTAGCGGACACCGGGTGCAAGGGCCTCAGGACATATTCCCACAGGAATCCCCTTTTCTGCTGTCTTCTCCAGCTTCTCCCACTGAGGAGGTCCACTGGAAAAGTTCATGTAAGAGGAAGCACATGGACTCCACAGAGGAGTCCCTCACTGAAGAGACAGATTTTGATGAGGGGGAAGGATCCCCCCAGTCCCCTTCTGAGGTATTCTTTTGTGATATCCTCGAAATCCTGAAACAAAGAGGTGACTGTGACAGTCCACTAATCCGACTGCTGAGGAATCAGTGATGTCCTTCAAGGATGCATCTGCAGTCATAACATATGGGTTGTCCTGCCTCAGGCAGCCCTTCGGTCAGCCGGATTCCAAAGTCTGGGTCTGGCCTCGGCTGATGTCGCACTTTCCCCGACGTCAGAGCGTCTGGGGTATAAAAGCATCAGCCGACGCCATTTTCCTCCGTCTTTCTTGCCGTGCGGTGCCCGAAGCAGAAGCTGTTCGCAAGTGCCGGTTGGTCAGATCCAGAGATTTCAGCTACCGAAGACTTCGAAAAAAGCTAAGTACCCCGTTGGGGACTCTTTCTTGCCTCAGCCGATGTTAGACAAAGTAAATAATTGTTTAATTTGTGGGAAACAAATACCTCATAAGGATTTCCATTCTTACTGCCTTCCTTGCTTAGACCCAGACCACGACGTATCAGCCTGTTTAGCATGTTTAGCCTGTGCCTCCTTCAACCGATGAACTCTTAGACGTCGGTCGGAGTTTGCAGAGAAATTTTTTGGAGCCGCTTTTGCTTATAAAATGCCGTCGGAGACTCCGACTTCGCATATGGTCAAAAAATGCAAGGAAAAGGACCGACACTCACGGCCCGCGGTTTCGGCTTAAACCACGGCTAGGCCTACCGTGAGTGTCTCTGTTTTGGCCGAAACAGAGTCCACGGAGATTCCTTCTACCGAAACCATACTTCCGACCACCGAGGCCCGAGAGGCCCCGGCTGAGTCGGCTTCAGAACTCCCTACCAAAGCTAGTGTTCAGGAATTGTCCGACACCTTACCTTTGGACATTTCTACCCCTGCACTTGGGGCAGCTAGGCCCCCAGCTTCTATGTCTATTAAGGCCTTTTCCAGGGCTAAAGCTGCCAAACTTTCAAAAGCTTTGCCTGCCAAATCTACATCCCAGAGGCCTTCCTCTAGTTCACAGATCCTCAGCCTTGCTGAGGACCTTATCTCCTTAATTAGTGGTTCACAACCTCACCCAGACAGAGACTCTCAACCTCCTCCAGACAAAAGGCCCAGGACTGACCCCTCTGAACCTCACTCCTCAGATTACTCCACAGATGGATCTGACTTGTCAGACCACCAGGAAGGGGCTTACTCGCCTTATGAGGATTCAGATGCAGAGGAATCTATCCCTTCAGCCTGCCCTCCTGAAGAATTTTCCTTTGGGGAGACTTTACACTCCATGAGAGAGCACTTTCAATGGCAAGGTCAGGATTTCTCTGATTCTAGAAAAAGATTAAGGACCTTTTTGCATTTGCCTCAGCATAGGCCCTTAGCTATACCTCCTTTTCTAAATGTAATTGATGATGTGTACAATGATGTCAGTACAGCCCCTGATTCTCTTCCTCCGGCCCCTGCCAAACTTGACAGATATTACTGGGTCCCAGATTCTCATTTCCATCTGTAAAAAGCCCATGCTGCAGACCCAGAAACTATTTCTCAGGGCCCTAAAGGGGTTGCAGCTGCTACTGCCAAAAATCCCCTACCCTCTGAAAGAGAGTCTAGAGCTTTAGAGAGATGGGGAAAAAAGATGTATACATCTGCAACTCTTTCTGCCAGAACCCTTAGACCGTAAATCCCTTCAGGATTTGGTACATAACTCACAACAGGTTAGTAATCATTTTTTAAAATGTGGCTATGATGCACTGGAGGCTTCATTTAAATCAGCTATGACTGGGGCAGTTATTCGTAGGCATGCCTGGCTGAAGGAGCAATCTTTGCCAGACCATGTCAAAGCTAAACTCCTCGATGCTCCAATGGAGAAACAAAATTTATTTGGCTCCCCTGCACAGGAGATTCTAAAAAAGGTTGAAGAAAAAGCAAAATCTGTGCAAACAGTTAAAGATTTCCTGCAAGTTCAACCACCGAGGTTCAGCAGAAACTGGCCTACAAAGAATTGGTCCTTTCCAGACTCTACCAGAGCCCAGAGAGGCAGGAACAGGCGCCCTAGAGGCAGAGGTCAATCGAAGGGCTCCTACAGAGGCCGTCAGTGGCAGCCTGCCAACCAGAGGAGTAGTGCAACAGCTACAACTACAACCACTACTACAGGACAGACACAATGACTTGACTCTGATTCCGCCTACCAGGGATCAACTGGAAGCACCCTTGGGCGGAAAGCTGGCTTTATTCTCAAAAAACTGGCATTGCATTACAAAGGATACATGACATTGCAAATAATAGACAAAGGATACAGGTTTCACTTCCACACTTTACCAAAAAGAAGTGGAATGCCAAACCTTCCACCAAATCAGAAGGCAGAGGCTTTAAGACAAATCAGCAATTTACTTCAGATGAAAGCTATAGAAAAGGTACCATGTTCAGAACAAGGCCAAGGATTTTACTCCAGACTATTCCTTGTACCAAGAAAAGAAAACCAATGGAGGCCTATTCTCGACCTGTCCGCACTGAACACTTATCTCATTGTGCCAAAAGTCAAAATGCTGACCCTACAGCAACTCCTTCCCACGTTGGGCAAGGAGTCTTGGCTGGTGACTCTAGATCTCAAGGAGGCATACCTGCACGTCCCTATCCGACCAAATTGCAGAAGACACCTCAGATTTCTTGCAGGATCAGAGCATTATCAATTCTCAGCATTGCCCTTTGGCTTATCTACTGCGCCCAGAGTATTCACGAAATGCCTGGCATCAGTAATTGCACATTGCAGACTTCAGGGAATTCAAATTTACCCATACCTGGACAACTGCCCAATACAAGCGGACAACAAGAAAAAATTGTTAAAGGACTTGGCCTTTGCCATACACCTGCTACAGACCTTGGGATACACAGTCAACATCCTAAAGTCAAGACTAGTACCATCCCAAAGGATAACCTTTTTGGGTGCAGATCTGGACACAATCACCCAGATGGCTTTTCTCACAGAAGAAAAACAAAAACAACTTCCAGATTACTTCATGATTCTGACAAGACAAACTCAGCTTACTGCAAGGAAAGTCCTGCAGGCCCTGGGTTACATGGCATCCTGCATAATTTTAATCCCACATGCCAGGCTGCATATGAGGAAATTACAATGGTACCTAAGGAGTGTATGGTCTCAACACAGTCACAGTCTAGAAACCATGATACCAATCATTCCATGCCTTCAAAAGGAATTCCTGTGGTGGGCTCAGGCCTGCCAGTCCAACAGAGGGTTGCCTTTCAACAAACCAAAAACAAGCCAAACCATCACCACGGACGCCTCAGACTGAGGATGGGGAGCACACATGGAGGACAAATGTATCCAAGGCCTATGGCCTCAAGGGCAGCTAAGCATGCACATAAACCAAAAGGAAATACTGGCAGTGAGGCATGCAATCGAGGCATTCAGACCCTTCCTCCAACAAGGACATCTGTTAATAAGGACAAGACAACACCACGGTCATGTGGTACATAAACAAACAGGGAGGCACACATTCCTACCCTCTATGCCAGATGGCTATGAATCTGTGGAATCTATGCCTGAATCTCAATATCCAGCTGCAGGCTCAATTCGTACCAGGAAAAGAAAATGCACTAGCAGACTGCTTAAGCAGAACTACCATGGATGCACACGAATGGATGCTGCATCCAGACATCTTCAAACTCATAACAAAGACATGGGGAATGCTGGAGATAGATCTGTTCGCCTCCCCACTCAACCACCAACTGAAGACATTCTGCTCAAGGACATACCACCCACAAGCTTGGAGGGTGGACTCTCTCTCTTTCAGCTGGAATGCCCTAACAATATATGCCTTCCCACCTCTCCCATTGATGTACAAGGATGTCCTTCAAGGATGCATCTGCAGTCATAACATATGGGTTGTCCTGCCTCAGGCAGCCCTTCGGTCGGCCGGATTCCAAAGTCTGGGTCTGGCCTCCGCTGATGTCGCACTTTCCCCGACGTCAGAGCTTCTGGGGTATAAAGGCATCAGCCGACGCCATTTTCCTCCGTCTGTCTTGCCGCGCGGTGCCCGAAGCAGAAGCTGTTCGCAAGTGCCGGTCGGTCAGATCCAGAGATTTCAGCTACCGAAGACTTCGAAAAAAGCTAAGTACCCCGTTGGGGACTCTTTCTTGCCTCAGCCGATGTCAGACAAAGTAAATAATTGTTTAACTTGTGTGAAACAAATACCTCATAAGGATTTCCATTCTTACTGCCTTCCTTGCTGAGGCCCAGACCACGACGTATCAGCTTGTCTAGCCTGTGCCTCCTTCAACCGACAGACTCTTAGACGTCGGTCGGAGTTTGCAGAGGAGTTTTTTGGAACCGATTTTGCTTATAAAATGTCGTCAGAGACTCCGACTACGCATATGGTAAAAAACCGCAAGGAAAAGGACCGACACTCGCGGCCCGCGGTTTTGGCTGAAACCACGGCTAGGCCTACCGTGAGTGTCTCGGTTTCGGCTGAAACCGAGTCCACGGTTAATCCTACTACCGAAATCATACCTCCGACCACCGAGGCCAGAGAGGCCCCGGCTGAGTCGGCTTCAGAACTCCCTACCGAAGCTAGTGTTCAGGATTTGTCCGACACCATACCTTTGGATATTTCAACTCCTGCACGTGGGGCAGCTAGGTCCCCAGCTTCTATGTCTATAAAGGCCTTCTCCAGGGCTAAAGCTGCCAAACTTTCTAAAGCTATGCCTGCCAAATCTCTATCCCCGAGGCCTTCCTCTAGTTCTCAGATCTTCAGTCTTGCTGAGGACCTTATCTCCTTAATCAGGGGTTCCCAACCTCACCCGGACAGGGCCTCCCAGCCTCCTCCAGACAAAAGGCCCAGGGCTGACCCCTCTGAACCTCACTCCTCAGATTACTCCACGGATGGATCTGATTTGTCAGACCACCAGGAAGGGGTCTACTCTCCTTATGAGGATTCAGATGCAGAAGAATCTATCCCTTCAGCCTCCCCCCCTGAAGAATTTTCCTTTGGGGAGACTTTACACTCCATGAGAGAACACTTTCAATGGCAGGGACAGGATTTCTCTGATTCTAGAAAAAGATTAAGGACCTTTTTGCATTTGCCCCAGCATAGGCCCTTAGCTATACCTCCAGTTCTAACTGTAATTGATGATGTGTACAATGATGTCAGTACTGCACCTGATTCTCTTCCTCCGGCCCCCGCCAAACCTGACAGATATTACAGGGTCCCGGATTCTCACTTTCACTTGTATAAAGCCCATGCTGCAGACCCAGAAACTATTTCTCAGGGCCCTAAAGGGGTTGCAGCCGCTACTGCCAAAAATCCCCTACCCTCTGAAAGAGAGTCTAGAGCATTAGAGAGATGGGGAAAAAAGGTTTATACATCTGCTACTCTTTCTGCCAGGGCATTAAACTGTCAATTCCATATGATACAGTACCAAGAATTCTTGTTAGATCAGCTAAATAAGAAATTTCTTCACCTGAACCCTTAGACCGTAAATCCCTTCAGGATTTGGTACACAACTCACAACAGGTCTGTAATCATTTCTTAAAATGTGGCTATGATGCACTGGAGGCTTCATTTAGATCAGCTATGACTGTGGCAGTAATTCGTAGGCATGCCTGGCTGAAGGAGCAATCTTTGCCAGACCAGGTCAAGGCTAAACTCCTCGATGCTCCAATGGAGAAACAGCATTTATTTGGCTCCCCTGCACAGGAGATTCTAAAGAAGGTTGAAGAAAAAGCAAAATCTGTGCAAACAGTTAAAGATTTCCTGCAAGTTCAACCACCGAGGTTCAGTAGGAACTGGCCTACAAAGAATTGGTCCTTTCCAGATTCATCCAGAGCACAGAGAGGCAGAAACAGGCGCCCTAGAGGCAGAGGTCAATCCAAGGGCCCCTACAGAGGCCGCCAGTGGCAGCCTGCCAACCAGAGGAGTAGTGCAGCAGCTACAACTACTACCACTACTACAGGTCAGACACAATGACTTGACTCTGATTCCGCCTACCAGGGATCAACTGGAAGCACCCTTGGGCGGAAAGCTGGCTTTATTCTCAAAAAACTAGCATTGCATTACAAAAGATACATGGGCATTACAAATAATAGACAAAGGATACAGGTTTCACTTCCATACTTTGCCAAAAAGAAGCGGAATGCCAAACCTTCCACCAAACCAGAAGGCAGAGGCTTTAAGATAAATCAGCAAGTTACTTCAGATGAAAGCTATAGAAAGGGTACCATCTACAGAACAAGGCCAAGGATTTTACTCCAGACTATTTCTTGTACCAAGAAAAGAAAACCAATGGAGGCCTATACTCGACCTGTCCGCACTGAACACTTATCTCATTGTGCCAAAATTCAAAATGCTGACCCTACAGCAACTTCTTCCCATGTTGGGCAAGGAGTCTTGGCTGGTGACTCTAGATCTCAAGGAGGCATACCTGCACGTCCCTATCCGACCAGATTGCAGAAGGCACCTCAGATTTCTTGCAGGATCAGAGCATTATCAATTCTCAGCATTGCCCTTTGGCTTATCTACTGCGCCCAGAGTATTCACGAAATGCCTGGCATCAGTAATTGCACACTGCAGACTTCAGGGAATTCAAATTTATCCATACCTGGACGACTGCCTAATACAAGCGGACTACAAGAAAAAATTGTTAAAGGACTTGGCCTATGCTATACACCTGCTACAGACCTGGATACACAGTCAACATCCAAAAGTCAAGACTAGTACCATCCCAAAGGATAACCTTTTTGGGTGCGAATCTGGACACAATCACTCAGATGGCTTTTCTCACAGAAGAAAAACAAAAACAACTTCCAGATTAATTTATGGTTCTGACAAGGCAAACTCAGCATATTGCAAGGAAAGTCCTGCAGGCCCTGGGTTACATGGCATCCTGCATAATTTTAATCCCACATGCCAGGTTACATATGAGGAAATTACAATGGTACCCAAGGAATATATGGTCTCAACACAGTCTAGAAACCATGATACCAATAATTCCATGCCTTCAAAAGGAATTCCTATGGTGGGCTCAGGCCTGCCTGTCCAACAGAGGGTTGCCTTTCAACAAACCAAAAACAAGCCAAACCATCACCACGGACGCCTCAGACCGAGGATGGGGAGCGCACATGGAGGACAAACGAATCCAAGGCCTATGGCCTCAAGGGCAGCTAAGCATGCACATAAACCAAAAGGAAATGCTGGCAGTGAGGCATGCAATCGAAGCATTCAGACCCTTCCTCCACCAAGGACATCTGTTAATAAGGACAGACAACACCACGGTCATGTGGTACATAAACAAGCAGGGAGGCACACATTCCTACCCTCTATGCTGGATGGCTATGAATCTGTGGAACCTATGCCTGAATCTCAATATTCAACTGCAGGCCAAATTCATTCCAGGAAAAGAAAATACACTGGCAGACAGCTTAAGCAGAACTACCATGGATGCACACGAATGGATGCTGCACCCAGACATCTTCAAACTTATAACAAAGACATGGGGAATGCCAGAGATAGATCTGTTCGCCTCCCCACTCAACCACCAACTGAAGACATTCTGCTCAAGGACATACCACCCACAAGCATGGAGGGTGGACTCTCTCTCTTTCAGCTGGAATGCCCTAACAGTATATGCCTTTCCACCTCTCCCATTGATGTACAAGGTTCTACTGAAGATCAGGGAGGAACAGCCAAAAGTGATACTAATAGCTCCGGACTGGCCAAGACAACACTGGTACCCACTACTGAGAAGCATGTCTCAGGCAAATCCATGGCCTCTTCTTCTAACGCAGAACAATTTCAAGACCCTGCATCCTAACTTGAAAACATTACAGCTAACTGCCTGGAAAGGTCCTTAAAACCCAACCAAACTGTTTTGCCTCATAGGGTGAAGGACATTATCCTGGAGGCTCGCAGACCTTCCACAAGGAAGACATACTCAGCTAAATGGAAGAGATTTCTTATTTGGAGCACATCAAAGGGCACAGATGTCACAGTGGCAAACCTAGCACACATCCTTGAATACTTAGCAGAATTGTTCCACAATGGCCTGTCTTACTCTTCCATTAAGATTCATGCTTCAGCAATTTCAGCAGAATACAATATGGATCCACCTATCTTCTCACACCCTCTACTCAGGCAATTTTTGAGAGGGATCAAAAATGTTAAACCTCCAAGAAGACCCCCTCTACCTGCTTGGGATCTCAATTTTGTGCTGGAAAAACTGACTTTACCTCCCTTTGAACCAGCAGCATCAGCAGACCTACAGTTCTTATCATGGAAAACCGCTTTCCTTCTAGCAATCACTTCAGCAAGAAGAGTATCTGAGTTACAGGCATTAATGGCAGTGCAGCCTTTTCTTATTTTTCACCAGGATAGAGTGTCATTAAGAACCAATCCTACTTTCATGCCAAAGGTGGTATCTAGGGTATACTTGAACCAAGCTATTCACTTGCCAATGTTCTTCCCTAACCCACAGAACAAAGGGGAAAAACTTTTGCACACCTTGGATATACACAGACAACTACGCTACTATTTAGACAGAACAAAAGCAACCACTACAGCTTTCCTACGAGGGGTGGCTACCAAGGACATTTTAGAAGCTGCTACTTGGAGCTTCGTGCATACATTTGCCAAGCATTACAATCTACCTTTATACTCCAGATCCTAGCACACATCCTAGAATACTTAGCAGAATTGTTCCACAATGGCCTGTCTTATTCTTCCATTAATATTCGTGCTTCAGCAATTTCAGCAGAATACAATATGGATCCACCCATCTTCTCACACCCTCTTCTCAGGCAATTTCTGAGAGGGATCAAAAATGATAAACCTCCAAGAAGACCCCCTCTACCTGCATGGGAAGCGTTAATGGCAGTACAGCCTTTTCTTATTTTTCACCAGGATAGTGTCACTAAGAACCAATCCTACTTTCATGCCAAAGGTGGTATCTAGGGTATCCTTGAACCAAGCTATTCACTTGCCTACGTTCTTCCCTAACCCACAGAATAAAGGGGAAAAACTTTTGCACACCCTGGGTATTCGCAGACAACTACGCTACTATTTGGACAGAACAAAAACTAGCAGAAAAACTGACCAACTTTTTGTAGCATATGCAACTGGGGTGCAAGGAAGAGCAATTTCCAAACAGACAATTTCAAAATGGATAGGAAATTGCATTCGCTTTTGCTACTCCTTTCATGGAAAGACAGTTCCTGAAAATATCAGGCCTCACTCCACAAGGGCCACAGCCACCACTACAGCTTTCCTACGAGGGGTGGCTACCAAGGACATTTTAGAAGCTGCTACTTGGAGCTCCGTGCATACATTTGCCAAGCATTACAATCTACCTTTATACTCTAGATCCCGAGCAGGGTTTGCAACTGCAGTACTGCAGGGGATCTTAACTACACCATCCTTCTCTTAGTACCTCCTCCCCCAGATTGGCTATGGTATTCTACCCATATGTTATGACTGCAGATGCATCCTTGAAGGACATAGTACAGATGTTCTTCATCTCACATTGCTGCAGTCCTTACACTTGGGTAGTCCGCTGTCCTCGGTCGGCCCGAATATCAAAGTATAAGGCTGACGTCGGTCAAGGCGCATTTGACTGACATCAGGACGTCAGGGTACAAATGCGCATGACCAACGTCACATCCTCAGTCTTTTTTGCCGCATGGTCCGATGCAGAAGCAGCATTGCAAGTGCCGGTTGGCATTCTGAGATTTTTCGATTTCGAAGTTTCAGACCGAGTTCAAAGTTGGCTAAGTACCCCGTTGGGGAATATTTTAGTTTTTTCTTGCCTCAGTGATTTACGGATGTCAGAAAAGTCAATAATTGCATTTCTTGTGGGAAACAGATACCGCATAGAGATTATCATACTTTGTGTATTCCTTGCTTAGGGCCTGAGCACGACGTTGTTGGCTGTCGCTCTTGTGCTAGATTTAATAAACGCACTATAAAGAGAAGGTTGGATTGTGCAAGGTTAGTCTTTGGGAAGCGGTGCAATTATAAAATGCCGTCGGATGCTCCGACGCCCGCTTCTTCGAAGAAGCGCAAGGACAAAGCAGTTAAGCCTAGGCTAGAAGAACCGTCTGTACCGGACGCCGGTTCTTTAGAGGTGTCGGTGGAGCCGGTGGCTCCACCGGAGGTTTCTTTGTGTTCCCAGGGTGAGACTTTATTATTGCAAGATGTGGCCTCTTAGGAGGCAAGTCAGGCTGAGGGGGCTTCTCAGGTTACTATACTCCCCTCCCTTCCTAGGGTGGCTAGGCCCTCTCCTTCTGTTTCAAAGGTTTCTCCCAGGGGCAGGCCAGGTTTAGCTTCAGTTGGTGTTACCCCTAGCTCTTCAGGAACTGTGCCCAAGAAGCATATGCTTAAAATGGCAGAAGATTTCATTACTTTGATTAGGGTTCTATGCCCCTCCTGATAAGAGACCTAGGATGGAGCCTGAGCTGGGGGTTTTGAGCAGGCTTCAGATGTTTCAGAGTCTTGCTGAAGACTTGCAGGAGTACTCTCCTTATTCTGATTCTGATGTGGATGATTCTACTCCTTCTGCTTCTCCTCCTGAGGATTTTTCTTTTTCAGAAACTCTTCATTCCATGAGGGAGCATTTTAAGTGGGAAGGTCAAGACTTCTCTGATTCCAGGAAAAGGCTTAGGGAATTTTGTTTTACCCCAGCATAGGCCTTTGGCTATACCTCCTGTTTTGGATGTAGTGGAAGATGTTTTTCAGAGGCTTCTCTTAATCCTGATTCTTTGCCTCCTGCTCCTGTTAAGCGGATAGGTATTACAGGGTGCCTGAAGCTCATAAGTATCTTTTAAGAGTCCTAGGCGGACCCAGAAACTGTTAGCCAGGGGCCTAAAGGTGTTAAGGCTTCTGTTGTAAAGAATCCGGTTCCTGCAGACAAAGAGGCTAGGGCCTTGGATAGATGGGGAAAGAAAGTTTATACTTCTTCCACTCTTGCTATGAGGGCTTTGAATTGCCAGTTTCACATGTTGAAATACCAAAACTATCTCCTTTCACAATTGAAGTCTAAGGTTGATGCTCTGGCAGTAGGTATTGATTGTAAAGAGTTACAAGATTTAGTACATGTTTCTGAACAGGTGGGTAAGCATTCTTTGCAATGTGGTTTTGATGCTGTACAGGCCTCGTCTAGGGTGGCTGCCACTGGGTCAGTTCTTCGCAGGCACGCCTGGCTAAGGGATCAAAATTTGTCTGAACATGTTAAAACAAGGATTTTAGATGCTCCTTTACAATCTGACGTGTTGTTTGGTCCTCCTGTTGAGGCAGTTTTAAAGAAAATGGAAGACAAGGCTAAGTCTATGCAGACTGTTAAAGATTTTTGCAGGTCCAGCCTCCAAAGTTTAGTAGAAATTGGCCTACTAAGGGGTGGACGTATCCTTCTTATGATTCCCAGTCTAGGGGTAGATCTAGGCGTGGTAGGGGCAGAGCTCAGGGCTCTTTCAGGCCTAGAACAGGAGTTCTCCTGCACAGTCTTCGGTGAGGGCAGGGGTCAGTCCTTTCGTAAACAGACCCAATGACCTACCTTTTCAGCTGCCAGAGCCTTCTCGTCTGGCAGCACCTTTGGGAGGAAGGTTGGCACTTTTCAAAGAAAATTGGAGTTTAATTACCCAAGACAGATGGGTATTGGATATCATACACCACGGTTACAGGTTTTATTTCCATACCTTACCTCCTTTCAAAGGCATGCCAGACGTTCCTCCTCAACAAAGAATAGAGGCTCACAAGCAAGTTTCTCTGTTACTCCAAATAGGGGCCATACAGCCGGTTCCTATGCCAGAAGTGGGCCTAGGATTTTATTCTCGCCTGTTCCTAGTACCAAAGAAGGGGAACACGTGGAGACCAATTTTGGATTTATCTACCCTCAACACTTATCTGGACATTCCCAAGTTCAAAATGTTGGCGTTACAGCAGCTTTTACCTCTGCTGGGCAAAGATCATTGGATGGTAACTTTGGATCTCAAGGAGGCTTACCTTCATGTTCCTATCAGACTAAGTTGCAGGAAGTATCTGCGTTTTCGAGCTGGGACTTCTCACTATCAGTTCTCTGCATTGCCCTTTGGCTTATCTACTGCCCAGAGTGTTCACGAAAGTTCTGGCTCCAGTGATAGCTTTCTTCAGGCTAAAAGGAATACAGATCTATCCTTATTTGGACGACTGCCTGATTCTGGCTCAAGGAAGGGAAGAGCTTCTTCATCATTTGGAATATGTGATAGCAGTGCTAAGATGCCTGGGGTATTCTGTGAACGAAATAAAGTCCAGTCTAGTACCCTCTCTGGACATGTGCTTTCTGGGCGTGAGACTGAATACAGCATCCCAGATGGCCTTTTTAACCCCGGACAAACAAAAGAGTCTATCCCTTTACTTCCATCAGCTATCTCATCAGTCCGGGCTGACTGCAAGGACAGTCCTTCAAGCCTTAGGGTTCATGGCATCTTGTATTCTGGTGCTTCCCAATGCCAAACTGCATATGAGGAAGCTGCAATGGTATCTCAAAATGTATGGACACAGCACTGCCAGGATCTAGACACTGTCATTCAAATAATACCTTGCATTCAAAAGGAATTTTTGTGGTGGGCTCAGGAATGTCACCTAAACAAGGGACTCTCTGTGACCCGGCCAGAGGCGAGTCAGATTTTAACGACAGATGCCTCAGACAAAGCTTGGGGAGCTCATCTAAATGGAAAGTGGATACAAGACAAGTGGCCTGCCAGACTACAACATCTACATCTCAACCTGAAGGAGATGTTAGCAGTCCAGTTTGCATTAATAGCTTTCAAGGATTTACTTCTTCCAGGGCAGGTGTTGATTCTAACAGACAACACAACTGTCATGTGGTACATCAACAAGCAAGGGGAACATTCTTATCCTCTATGCAGGCAAGCAATGATTTTGTGGGAGACTGCTCTCAGTTTACAGCTCAATCTTCAGGCAAGGTTTCTGCCAGGAGCACAGAACTCCTTAGCAGATGTGTTGAGCAGACGAATTATGGATCCCCACGAGTGGAAATTGGATCCTCATGTATTTCAGAAGTTGACAGTGTCATGGGGAACTCCAGACATAGATCTGTTCGCTTCTCCACTAAACCATCAGCTGCCAAAGTTTTGCACAAAAAGGTTTCATCCCACAGCTTGGAAAGTGGACGCTCTTTCTTTCAATTGGAGCAATCTTCATGTGTATGCCTTTCCTCCTCTGCCTCTCCTCCCAAAGGTACTTCTAAAGGTCAGACAGGACAAGCCAAGGATGATTTTAATAGCTCCAGATTGGCCTCGACAGCACTGGTACCCATTACTGAGAAGTCTGGTATGGAAGCCTCCATGGCTTTTGCCTTCGATTCCACACCTGTTGTCACAGGAGGACAGCCATTTGCTGAATGTCAAACTTCACTCTCTTCACCTAACGGCCTGGCATATTCTGTTTTGAACCATAGAGGGTCTCAACTTCCACAACAAGTTTTGAATGTGATTTTGGAAGCTAGAAGGCCTAGTACAAGGAAAGTGTACGCAGATAAATGGAAGAGATTTTTATTTTGGAGTGCAGCAAAAGATTTTGATGTTTCTGAGCCTAATTTGAGTGTGGCTCTTCAATATCTTACTGAGTTACTGGACAAAGGTTTGTCTTTCTCTTCTATTAAGGTTCATGCTGCAGCAATTTCGGCTCACTATGATTGTGTCCCACCATTGTTTTCTCATCCTTTGTTCAAGCAATTTCTTAGAGGGGCAAAGAATATAAGACCCACGAAGAGCTCCTACTCCTGCTTGGGATCTCAATTTTGTGTTTGAGAAACTCACTCTACAACCTTTTGAGCCTGCAGCTACTTCTGAGTTGAAATATTTATCATGGAAGACTGCTTTTTTGTTGGCAATTACCTCTGCAAGAAGGGTTTCTGAATTGCAGGCCCTTATGGCGGTTGAGCCTTTCTTGATTTTCCATAAGGATAGGGTATCATTACGTACTAATCCTTCCTTTATGCCTAAGGTGGTTTCTAGTGTGGCTTTAAACCAAACTATTCATTTGCCTACTTTTTATGCAAATCCCCAAAATAAAGGGGAAAGATTTTGCACACTTTAGATGTACACAGGCAGTTGCGTTATTATTTGGACAGAACTAAAGGGTTCAGGCAGTCTCAGCAGTTGTTTGTTTCTTTTGCTTTGAGTTCTCAGGGCAAGCCTGTGTCAAAACAAACTATTTCTAAGTGGATTGGGTTTTGCATTGCTTTCTGTTATTCCCATCATGGCAAGGAGATTCCAGCTGGGATTAGGCCTCATTCCACTAGGGCTACTGCCACATCAACAGCTTTTTGAGGGAGTGGCAACCAAGGATATTTTGGAGGCAGCTACTTGGAGTTCAGTGCATACTTTCTCTAGGCATTATCACCTGCCACTTTACTCTAAATCCAGGGCTGGTTTTGCCACTGCTGTTTTGCAGGGCATTTTGGCAGCTCCTGCTTCCTTGTAGTTAGCCATCCTCCCTTACCTCTGCTTTGGGATTCTACCCAAGTGTAAGGACTGCAGCAATGTGAGATGAAGAACATAGTACAGTTTTGTACCTACCATAAATGTAGATGTTCAAGATCCACATTGCTGCAGTCCAATTTACCCTCCCTCCTTCCCTCTGTAGTTAGAGGTGGTTGTGTGGGTTGGGTTGTACATATTGTGTATATTGTATATATTGTACATATAGTTAGTGCAAGGGTGGTTGGTTGGTTGTTTGCTGTCTTTTGGTTTTGACCTTTATTTTTAGGGTCTTCTGACATCTGGGGCAAGAAAAGACTGAGGATATGACGTCGGTCATGCGCATTTGTACCCTGACGTCCTGATGTCAGTCAAATGCGCCTTGACCGACGTCAGCCTTATACTTTGATATTCGGGCCGACCGAGGACAGCGGACTACCCAAGTGTAAGGACTGCAGCAATGTGGATCTTCGAACATCTACATTTATGGTAGGTACAAAACTGTACTTTTTGTACCTACCATAAATGTAGATGTCCGATAGGTATGCATCTGCAGTCAGGATTACCCTCCCTCCTTCCCCTCTGTGGTATTCCTAGGGTGCTTACCTCTCTTTCAGCTAGCTGGGGGAATCTGTTATGGTGTATTTGTTTGTTTATACATGTATATAATTTGCAAATGTTTGGAACTTTTCAGCATTTATCCAAATTTAGCCTTCCTAGAGGGCACCTGGCATCTGGGGCAAGAAAAACTGAGGAAAATGGCGTCGGCTGATGCTTTTATACCCCAGACGCTCTGACGTCGGGGAAAGTGCGACATCAGCCGAGGCCAGACCCAGACTTTGGAATCCGGCCGACCGAAGGGCTGCTTGAGGCAGGACAACCCATATGTTATGACTGCAGATGCATACCTATCGAACATCTACATTTATGGTAGGTACAAAACTGTACTTTCCTGCAGGCCTTTCGCGCTCGGCCCTTTACCTCCTGGGCTACTCCACCTGCCAATGAGCTTGTCCGGCTTGTCATGCAGCGTGCTTGGAAGGCTCCTGATACCGTCAAAGCTATTCCCCGGAGGCCAGATAAGATTTTGTCCCCTCCTGCTTCAGATCCCCATTGGTCCAAAGTTATTCCTGTGGATGCTTTGGTGGTGGCGGCCGCAACAAAAAAGGATCCCTCAGAAGAAGAAAGCCAGACTGTCCATCCACCTAACAGAGTCCCAGGCTCTGGACAAGATAAGGAAGCGACCTTTACTATCAGGTCCCTGAATTATATGGCACACTTTACCAGGCTTCAAAGGGATCTGATTTCTGAGCTCTCTGAAACCTTGGCTGGTGCCGTGTCTGATGAGGTCTGTGACAAAGTGGCCTCTCAGGTGGCCACCATTGATTCAATATCCAACTCCTCTATGCTACTGATATCTCATGCATCAGAAGTAGCAGCGGGTTCAGCTGCAGTCTTGAGATGACATGCCTGGAAGTGGCTTGTGCAATTTTGCGGAACCCTTTAAGGCTTCCTTTCTTAATGCTCCCATTGAGGCCTCCTCGTTGTTTGGGCCCAAAGTTAAAAGCACACTGGCCAGATATGAACAGGACGGTAAGACCCTTTCTGCCATAGGTGTCCATTATTCTTCCCCTCAACATGCTTTCTCCAGAAACCAAAAGAGTGGGAAAATATGGTTCAAGAAATCTCGGGGTCCTTTCCGTGACACACAGGCAGAGTTCTCCCCTAGAAGCAGAGGGGGAAACTCACAGGGAAGACGCTTCATTCGGGGCAGAGGGGGTCCGCGTAACCGGGGTTCCAGGGATTCTTTTCCTGGTCAGTTCTACCAGCGCTCCTGAAGAGCGGCCCAACTCCTTTCCTCTGGAGGTGGTTGGGGGACGTTTCTCCTTGTAGCCTTATGCCTGGCTAACCATCACCACCGTTTCTTGGGTACAAAGGATTATAACCAGAGGTTATCATATCCCCTTCGATCTTTGTCCTGCCCCTTCCAAAAATCTTCCCGACATTCCACCCAGTCAAAGGGAAGAAGCAGCACTAGAGATAGAAAAGCGGCTAAGAAAGAGAGTCATCCAAATAGTCCCTCCAGACTACATAGGATCCGGATTCTACTCAAGACTATTTTTGGTGCCAAAGAAAACCGGGGACTGGAGACCAATTTTGGATATCAGTGTATTGAACAAGTTTGTGAGAGTACAAAAATTCCGGATGGTCACAATACAGTCTATCCTACCGCTTTTGGAAAAAGATGATTGGATGTGCTCGATAGAACTTCAAGATGCGTACTACCACATAAAAGTGGACAGGCCATCAAGAAGATTTCTGCGCTTCCATGCGGGAGCCAGTCACTACCAGTTCAGAGTACTGCCCTTCGGACTCTCTACATCCCCCAGAGTGTTCACAAAGTGCATGGCAGTTGTCACAGCTCACTTGCGACTTCAGGGATTCCAGGTGTTTCCATACCTAGACGACTGGCTCATTTCCACCCCCACCAGACATCTACTGGAAGAAGCCCTGGCATACTCTCTCCTTGCTGCTCAAAGGCTAGGCATAACCATAAACTGGCAAAAATCCAATCTCACCCCATCTCAGTCGACAGAATTCATAGGGGTTATCTTGGACACAAAGAACTGCAGAGCTGCTGATGTTCATTGTGCATACAGCTGCAGTAATCACAGATGGGTTTTCTGCCGTCAGGCGGGTCCTCGGTCGGCCGAATTCCAAAGTATAGGTCCGGCGTCGGTTGTTGTCGCTTTCTTTCCTGACGTCAGTGAGGCAGGGGTATAGAAGACACAGCCAACGCCATTTTCTTCAGTCTTTTTTGCCGCACGGTGCCCGAAGCAGAAGCAGTTCGCAAGTGCCGGTCGGCCAGCTCCTGAATTTATGAAAAATTGGAAACCAAAGTCTTCTTTAAAGCTAAGTACCCCGTTGGGGAAACTTTTCTTGCCTCAGACCGATGTCAGAAAAAGTTAACAATTGTATTTCTTGTGGGAAGCAAATACCGCATAAGGATTTCCATTCCCTCTGCATACCTTGTTTAGGCCCAGACCACGACGTCTCGGGCTGTCGCTTTTGCGCTACTTTCAATAAACGCACTATTAAGCGTCGGGTGGAGTTCGCCCAACACCTTTTTGGTAAAGCCTTTGATTATAAAATGTCGTCGGAGACTCCGACTACCGTTTTGTCCAAAAAACGCAAGGACAAGGACCGACACGCGAGGTCCGCGTTCCCCACCGACACCACGCCAAAACCGGCTACACATGGTCCGGTTCTCAGCGAGACGCCTATGCAGTCCCTGACTACCGACGACGCTTCTTTGGCAGTGTCTTCTGTAACCGAGACCGCAGGTACCTCGGCCCATACCCAGACTACAACCACCGAAGCCACTGTGAGCGTTGAGCCTCCTAATGTGGACAGGTCCACTTCCACCCATGGTGTCTTTAGACCCTCATCTTCCTTTTCCATTAAGGCCTTTACTAAGTCCAAATCAGCCAGGCATCCCAAGAGGCCTGTTGCACAGGGCCCATCTCCAGGCCTCATGCCTAAAAAGCAGATGCTTAAAATGGCTGAGGATTTAATTACTCTTATCAGGGGTTCCCAACCCCCTCCAGACAAGAGACCCAGAGTGGAGGAAGATTCTCCCTCTTCTGATCAGGGATCCATTTTTTCAGAACATTCTGATGTAGAGGAACACTCTTACTCCCCTTTTGAAGATTCTGATGCAGAGCAGTCCATTTCTTCTGTATCTCCTCCAGAAGATTTTTCTTTTGGGGAAACCTTGCACACCCTGAGGGAACACTTCCATTGGGAAGGCCAAGACTTTTCTGATTCCAAGAAAAGACTTAGGGAATTTCTTTTGTTACCTTAACACAGACTTCTGGCGATACCTCCTGTCTTGGACATACTTGATGATGTTTATTCGGAGGCTTGCCTTAATCCGGATTCCCTGCCTCCTGCCCCAGTCAAGCCTGATAGGTACTACAGAGTTCCTAACTCCCACCAATTTCTTTACAAAAGCCGTAATGCTGAGCCTGAAACCATTTCTCAAGGCCCCAAGGGAATGAAGGCCTCTACTGCTAAGAATCCACTACCTTCCGAAAGAGAGTCAACATTTTTAGAAAGGTGGGGAAAAAAGGTATATACCTTGGCCACCCTAGCCATGAGGGCCTTAAATTGTCAGTTTCATATGCTTAAATATCAGCAGTTTCTGTTATCACAATTAAGAAATAAAATGTCTCAACCTGAATAACCAGATTTGAAGGAGTTGCAGGATATGATGCATAGTGCAGAACAAGTGGGTAAACACACCTTACAATGTGGCTATGATGCCCTAGAGGCCTCAAGTAGAGCTGCTGTTACAGGATCAGTCATTCTTAGACATGCCTGGCTTAGGGAACAAATCTTGCCTGATCATGTGAAAGCTAAACTACTAGATGCTCCTTTACAAAAGGATGTGCTATTTGGTACTAATGCTGAGGAGATACTACGGAAAATGGAAGAACAAGCCAAATCTATGCAAACTGTCAAAGCTTTTCTACAAGTTCAACCACCACGTTTTAGCAGAAATTGGCCTTCTAAAAACTGGTCCTTTCCAGCCACGGACAAGCCCCAAAGAGGTAGATACAGGCGCACAAGGGGCAGAGGACAATCACAAGGATCATATAGAGGCAGGCAATGGCAAACTCCAGCACCAAGAGGTGGCGAAGACAGTGCACAACAATACAGGAAACAAACCCAATGACTTCTTCCTTTCCATGCCAAGCAAGTCTCAGCTGGCAGCACCCTTGGGAGGAAAGCTGGCATTATTTACAAGAAATTGGCATATTGTCACAACAGACAAATGGATCCTGGACGTTATAAACAGAGGCTACAGATTTCATTTTCACACTCTTCCAAAAATGAGAGGCATGCCAAACCTGCCACACAATCAAAGGGCAGAGGCACAGCTACAAATTTCAAAGCTCATGGACATGAAAGCTATTCAAGAGGTACCTACTCACGAACAAGGTCAAGGTTTTTATTCCAGGCTATTTCTGGTACCAAGGAAAGGAACCAACTGGAGACCCATTTTGGACTTATCCATCCTAAACACATTCTTACTTGTTCCAAAATTCAAGATGCTCACATTACAGCAGCTTCTTCCCATGCTGGACAAGGAGTTTTGGCTGGTAACATTGGACCTCAAGGAGGCATACCTGCATGTCCCAATCAGACAAAGCTGCAGAAGATGCCTCAGATTTCTTGCAGGTTCAATTCACTATCAATTCTCTGCATTGCCCTTTGGCTTATCTACTGCGCCCAGAGTATTCACGAAATGCCTGGCATCAGTAATTGCCTACTGCAGACTTCAAGGGATACAAATTTACCCTTATCTGGACGACTGCCTGATCCAAGCGGACAGCAAGCACATAGTTCTGGAACATCTGGCTTATGTAACACGGTTACTGAATTCCCTGGGATACACAGTCAACAAAGAGAAATCCAGGCTAACACCATGTCAGAAAATCACTTTCCTGGGTGCCAACTTGGACACAAACACCCAGATGGCCTATCTTACGCCAGAAAAACAGGGGCAACTAACTCAGTACTTCAAAATACTAGCAAATTGTACCAGGCTTACTGCAAGGAAAATCCTGCAGGCTCTGGGCTTCATGGCATCTTGCATTCTTTTAATCCCATGTGCAAAGTTGCATATGAGGAAACTTCAGTGGTACCTAAAAAACCTATGGTCTCAACACAGCCACAGTTTGGAAACAGTAATACCAATAATTCCATGTTTGCAAAAGGAATTTCTATGGTGGGCCCAAGCATGTCAAACAAACACAGGTCTTCCATTCTGCAAGCCTCAAGCAAATCAAGTCATCACAACAGACGCCTCAGATTACGCCTGGGGGGCGCACATGACAGACAGGTGCATTCAGGGCAAATGGTCCCAAAAGGAAAAGCACCTTCACATCAATCAGAAAGAAATGCTAGCAGTGATAAATGCAATTACAGCTTTCAAGGACCTCCTGCATCCAGGACAATTACTGATAAGAACAGACAACACCACAGTAATGTGGTACATAAACAAACAAGGAGGAACAAATTCATACCCTCTGTGCAGACTAGCCATGACACTTTGGAACTTGGCTCTGGAATGGCAAATCGAACTTCAGGCACAGTACCTGCCAGGTTTGGAAAACACGCTGGCAGACAATCTAAGCAGAAATATGACAGATCCACACGAATGGAAGTTGCATCCTCAAGTGTTTACAAAGATAATCCATGCGTGGGGGAGGCCAGACATAGATCTCTTCGCCTCCCACAGGAATCTTCAATTGGAAAATTTCTGTTCAAGGTCCTTTCATCCAAAGGCCATGGAGAGTGGACGCCCTTTCATTCAGTTGGACAGCATGGTCAGTTTACACTTTCCCACCTCTGCCTCTTCTGCCCAAGGTACTCTTGAAAGCAAGAGCAGACAGACCGAAGATGATACTGATTGCTCCAGACTGGCCAAGACAACACTGGTACCCACTCCTGAGGAGCCTAACACATACTCCTCCCTGGACCCTACCTCTAATGCCTCTTCTGCTGACTCAGCACAGCTACAAAACTCTTCACAGTCAGCTGAAAACACTCAATCTCGCTGCATGGAAAATTCCTTAACACCACAACAGACCCTACTCCCCAAAGAGGTGCAGGATGTCATTTTGGAGGCCAGAAGGCCATCTACTAGAAAGGCTTACTCCGCAAAATGGAAACGGTTTTGCTCTTGGAATGAGAAAAAAGGCCAGGACCCTAGAAAACTGAATTTGCCTCCGGTATTATAGTATCTAATAAAAAATGCAGAACAAAAACTAGTAAATCCAAATCAAGGCAAAGGCACCTGCAAATGACTCCACAACTCAGAAAAGAAATAGCGTATACTATTTAATTATCCGCTTTCGTCCGTAGACTTCCTCAGAATGACACGTACAAAACAGTCAGGACTTAAATAGGCAAAGCATCACTATGGAAATTAATTAAAAACAATTAATAATGTCATGTGAAAAGAAAATAATACAACATTTAAAGAAAAATAGTTAAACATTTTAAGTAATATGTAAACATACTAAATCTTCACATTTATTAACTTTTAATTTCCTATATTTAAGGAAGCATTTAACATTAGTGGTCTCATTGAGACCAGGGGGGCGATCAGACCTCAGTTTGATCTGCCAATATGTCTCCCTTTGTAATAAGAAATTTTTAAAATCCCCCTCCCTTTTGTCTTTTTTACAAACTTCCAAGATCGAAAATAAAAATTTGTTAAATGACTGGCAAACTAAACTGTGCTTAAAAAGGGCATTTTTATCATCTTTGGTTTTGATGCTGTATAAATGTTCCCTTATTCTGGTTTTGAGTTGCCTGGTCGTCATGCCAACGTAAAAGGCAGTGCATGATGAACACAAGGCGATGTAAACCACACCAGAGGAGCGACAATTAACAGAACCAGGAACAGAAAAAGTTCTATCAAAGGAAACCACCGAAATATATGGCCCAGTCAGGATGTATCTGCACAAATTGCAATCGTGACAACGATTCATACCTTTTTTACTAGATGGAACACTGTGGGAAATGTTGTTACCTCTTTCTAAAATCTTTTTTAAATTGAAGTCATTCCTATGTACAAATGAAGGTCCATCACCTAAGGTGTCAAACATTTCGGCATTACCCTTAATAATGCGCCAGTTTTTTGATATAATGTTCTGTATGTGCTGATTGTCAGAATTCATCCCAAGGGAACACACAATCCTAGAGCTGAAGGTATTACTATTATTGGTTTTCTTGTAAGATAAATTGTTCAAACATGAACTTAATATCGGAGGGTAGTGACTCATTCGCTTGTTATAAATGTCAGTTGCCATATTAAGTAAATCTGGTTTGGGATAGCCCCGATTGAAAAACAAAAAAATAATAAAACAAAACTCCTGAAAAGCATCACTGTCTTTTGAAGTCATACGGCTTGCCCTGATAAACTGCCCTTTTGGAATGTTAGAAATGACATGTTTAGGGTGTCCACTTTTATAGTGGAGATACCCATTGTTAAAAGTTTTCTTTCTATAAATACAACTGTGTAACTTATTTTCTTCATAATCCCATTTTAGGTTAACATCCAAAAAGTTAATGTTAATACCATGGCCACCTATAACAAACTTCAAATATGTACAACAAAAATTAATGTCCTTTAAAAAAGAGTCAATAGACAACTCTTTAAAATCTAAAATAAAAAACAAGTCGTCGATACAACGACAATGAAACAAAATATATTTGTCAATTAAAGATGGAAGAAAAAGACGCTCCCACAGAGCCATAACAAGATTAGCGTAGGCTGGGGCAGCTGAAGACCCCATTGCTACGCCTCTTTTTTGTCTATAGTATACTTGGTCGAACACAAAAAAGTTGTTCTCCAAAATAATTTCAAGGAATCTACAGATCAAAGAAATGGTGTTCCTTGAGAAACCAGAATAAAAATTAGTTAAAAAGTTTCTCACAGCTTCAATACCCTCATCTTGAGGAATACAGGTATATAAAGACACTACGTCAACCGTTAACATGACGTACCTGTTAGGGTCAAAACCGTTAACAGTAACAAACTGGTTGATTTTAGTTAAAAAATGCCATGAGTCACGTAAAAAAGAGGTTTCATTACTAATGACAGGCCCTAACAAAGCGTCAATGACCAAAGACAACCCTTCAGTGACACAATGTGGGGATGAAACTATAGGTCTGAAAGGTGGATTTACAAGGGATTTATGGGTTTTTGGAATCCCAAAAATGACCCCAATACGTGGCTGGTCAATGACACAAAAATCATAAAGCTCAGGGCTGATGTCCCCCTCCATCAATGCTTCATATAAATATGAATGTATAAAGCTTTGACGTTTGTGGATGTCAAAAAGGGAGATAGTCTCATATTCGTCAGTGTTGTTTAAAAGCTTCAAAATACCTTCAGTGTAATCATTTTGGTTCATGACAACAATGTTGTTACCCTTGTCACTCTTCATAAATCTAACCTTACTACACATAGACTGTAAATTATTTAAAGCTTTACTTTCAGTTTGAGTTAAATTTTGTTCACATTTATAACTATGAGCTAACAACTGGTCAACATCCTGCAGACAATTTTCTTCAAAAATCCTCATAGTGTGGTTTAAATTAGGACAAAAAATAGAAGGTTTAATAAAAACCTGATCAGAATGAGCAATATCATGCAGTAAATAATGCAGGTTCAGTTTCCTAACGTACTGTTTAATATCTATAGCGGTCTTAACATAATTAGCTCTAGACCGTGGAACAAAATTAAGCCCTAATTTTAAAATGTTCATTTCGTCTGGTGAAAAATGTAGTCAGTCAAATTGATAACACTGAAAAACTGCTTCCCAATTCTAGGTTTCGTCCCCGATGACTGCGAACTCAGAAAAGTTCGACTTGGTTAGCACAGTTTTGTAGAAGCTTGGTGCTTCTTGTTGGTAAAGAAGAAGGCGCCGCTACTTTGGCAGAAGCTGCACCCAGGTTAGAGATTTGTTTAGGTTTGACAACTATGTTGTTGTCAATTGCATTCAAAAAGTTACTGTCTGTATTTGAAATGGATTTTAGTTCTGAAACAGGAGTGGTGCACTCAACCCCATTCTGAAGGGTGTTGTTGTTGTTGTTACCACATAAAGAAACTGTGTCGGGTACTGGTTCTACTACGGTACCCGTAGGGTGCTCAGCTGCGTTCACAATTTCCTGACCATCGTTGTTTGAAGCAAACTTCCTGTCCCAGTTGCTAAAAGGTTTAAAGGAAGTTTGTTTCAAGGTATTAAAACCTTTATTAGACTTGTTAGAAGAAACGTAAGTCAAGTAAGCTGAATTGTTTTCATAAGCACTAATGTCCCGTAATAATTTACCATGTTTCCGGTGTATCCACCCTACACCTTCAACTGAGAACATTAATTTGAGTGCTTTGCTGATTAGCACCTTAACGGACATCAAGAGCTCACTGCAATTTCTTGTTTCTAAGGCTAACGCAGCTGAATCGACTACCAAAACATCCAGTCCTGTTGGGTCTTTCCATGAATTGGACACCGTCATCTGTTTGGATAACCAACCCTTGGCAGGAAAAGATTTGGGTTCTACCGCACCGCGCACCATTGGTCGAACGACTCTGAGTTGCTTTTTCGACCGTGCCGACAATCCGTTTGGGTCTCTTGGCAATGTCGATGGATTTAAGAAACTACCACGGCACCAAGACTTCCAGGATAAGCGGGAACAGTTATTCAAACTACTTAAAAGGTACAACGCCATTCATTTGGAAAATTGTTATTTTTTAAGGTGTCTTGAGTTGCACATCGTTCCGAAAGGGCTACGCTTCTTCAAATGCCCTAACGGAGTTGTATCTAGTGACCCGTTCTTTGAGACTTTGACCGGCTTTTTCAATGAGGCCGGTCTACAGTTTCTTAAGCTTTTAATTGATAATAACTTGGTGAAATTACAGGCCTTAAAAAAGGAAATTACTAAATCAGAGTTGTTTTTCAAGGAATCATTGGATGAAAAAGGTTTTGGGGAGTTTTTTGACTTTATTATCCAAGAACTAAAGCACTCTTCAGTAGACAATGTTAACCGGAAACATGGTAAATTATTACGGGACATTAGTGCTTATGAAAACAATTCAGCTTACTTGACTTACGTTTCTTCTAACAAGTCTAATAAAGGTTTTAATACCTTGAAACAAACTTCCTTTAAACCTTTTAGCAACTGGGACAGGAAGTTTGCTTCAAACAACGATGGTCAGGAAATTGTGAACGCAGCTGAGCACCCTACGGGTACCGTAGTAGAACCAGTACCCGACACCGTTTCTTTATGTGGTAACAACAACAACAACACCCTTCAGAATGGGGTTGAGTGCACCACTCCTGTTTCAGAACTAAAATCCATTTCAAATACAGACAGTAACTTTTTGAATGCAATTGACAACAACATAGTTGTCAAACCTAAACAAATCTCTAACCTGGGTGCAGCTTCTGCCAAAGTAGCGGCGCCTTCTTCTTTTACCAACAAGAAGCACCAAGCTTCTACAAAAACTGTGCTAACCCGAAGTCGAACTTTTCTGAGTTCGCAGTCATCGGGGGACGAAACCTAGAATTGGGAAGCAGTTTTTTCAGTGTTATCAATTTGACTGACTACATTTTTTCACCAGACGAAATGAACATTTTAAAATTAGGGCTTAATTTTGTTCCACGGTCTAGAGCTAATTATGTTAAGACCGCTATAGATATTAAACAGTACGTTAGGAAACTGAACCTGCATTATTTACTGCATGATATTGCTCATTCTGATCAGGTTTTTATTAAACCTTCTATTTTTTGTCCTAATTTAAACCACACTATGAGGATTTTTGAAGAAAATTGTCTGCAGGATGTTGACCAGTTGTTAGCTCATAGTTATAAATGTGAACAAAATTTAACTCAAGCTGAAAGTAAAGCTTTAAATAATTTACAGTCTATGTGTAGTAAGGTTAGATTTATGAAGAGTGACAAGGGTAACAACATTGTTGTCATGAACCAAAATGATTACACTGAAGGTATTTTGAAGCTTTTAAACAACACTGACGAATATGAGACTATCTCCCTTTTTGACATCCACAAACGTCAAAGCTTTATACATTCATATTTATATGAAGCATTGATGGAGGGGGACATCAGCCCTGAGCTTTATGATTTTTGTGTCATTGACCAGCCACGTATTGGGGTCATTTTTGGGATTCCAAAAACCCATAAATCCCTTGTAAATCCACCTTTCAGACCTATAGTTTCATCCCCACATTGTGTCACTGAAGGGTTGTCTTTGGTCATTGACGCTTTGTTAGGTCCTGTCATTAGTAATGAAACCTCTTTTTTACGTGACTCATGGCATTTTTTAACTAAAATCAACCAGTTTGTTACTGTTAACGGTTTTGACCCTAACAGGTACGTCATGTTAACGGTTGACGTAGTGTCTTTATATACCTGTATTCCTCAAGATGAGGGTATTGAAGCTGTGAGAAACTTTTTAACTAATTTTTATTCTGGTTTCTCAAGGAACACCATTTCTTTGATCTGTAGATTCCTTGAAATTATTTTGGAGAACAACTTTTTTGTGTTCGACCAAGTATACTATAGACAAAAAAGAGGCGTAGCAATGGGGTCTTCAGCTGCCCCAGCCTACGCTAATCTTGTTATGGCTCTGTGGGAGCGTCTTTTTCTTCCATCTTTAATTGACAAATATCATATTTTGTT
The DNA here is from genome assembly GCF_019279795.1 of Protopterus annectens. Lineage (NCBI taxonomy): Eukaryota > Metazoa > Chordata > Ceratodontiformes > Protopteridae > Protopterus > Protopterus annectens. The sequence goes on along the minus strand of NC_056748.1, from coordinate 833,762,625 downwards.
TCATTGTCGTTTTATCGACGACTTGTTTTTTATTTTAGATTTTAAAGAGTTGTCTATTGACTCTTTTTTAAAGGACATTAATTTTTGTTGTACATATTTGAAGTTTGTTATAGGTGGCCATGGTATTAACATTAACTTTTTGGATGTTAACCTAAAATGGGATTATGAAGAAAATAAGTTACACAGTTGTATTTATAGAAAGAAAACTTTTAACAACGGGTATCTCCACTATAAAAGTGGACACCCTAAACATGTCATTTCTAACATTCCAAAAGGGCAGTTTATCAGGGCAAGCCGTATGACTTCAAAAGACAGTGATGCTTTTCAGGAGTTTTGTTTTATTATTTTTTTGTTTTTCAATCGGGGCTATCCCAAACCAGATTTACTTAATATGGCAACTGACATTTATAACAAGCGAATGAGTCACTACCCTCCGATATTAAGTTCATGTTTGAACAATTTATCTTACAAGAAAACCAATAATAGTAATACCTTCAGCTCTAGGATTGTGTGTTCCCTTGGGATGAATTCTGACAATCAGCACATACAGAACATTATATCAAAAAACTGGCGCATTATTAAGGGTAATGCCGAAATGTTTGACACCTTAGGTGATGGACCTTCATTTGTACATAGGAATGACTTCAATTTAAAAAAGATTTTAGAAAGAGGTAACAACATTTCCCACAGTGTTCCATCTAGTAAAAAAGGTATGAATCGTTGTCACGATTGCAATTTGTGCAGATACATCCTGACTGGGCCATATATTTCGGTGGTTTCCTTTGATAGAACTTTTTCTGTTCCTGGTTCTGTTAATTGTCGCTCCTCTGGTGTGGTTTACATCGCCTTGTGTTCATCATGCACTGCCTTTTACGTTGGCATGACGACCAGGCAACTCAAAACCAGAATAAGGGAACATTTATACAGTATCAAAACCAAAGATGATAAAAATGCCCTTTTTAAGCACAGTTTAGTTTGCCAGTCATTTAACAAATTTTTATTTTCGATCTTGGAAGTTTGTAAAAAAGACAAAAGGGAGGGGGATTTTAAAAATTTCTTATTACAAAGGGAGACATATTGGCAGATCAAACTGAGGTCTGATCGCCCCCCTGGTCTCAATGAGACCACTAATGTTAAATGCTTCCTTAAATATAGGAAATTAAAAGTTAATAAATGTGAAGATTTAGTATGTTTACATATTACTTAAAATGTTTAACTATTTTTCTTTAAATGTTGTATTATTTTCTTTTCACATGACATTATTAATTGTTTTTAATTAATTTCCATAGTGATGCTTTGCCTATTTAAGTCCTGACTGTTTTGTACGTGTCATTCTGAGGAAGTCTACGGACGAAAGCGGATAATTAAATAGTATACGCTATTTCTTTTCTGAGTTGTGGAGTCATTTGCAGGTGCCTTTGCTTTGATTTGGATATTATAGTATCTAGCTGAGCTGCTGAACAGTGGACTTTCATTTTCCTCCATAAAAATCCATGCCTCCGCCATTTCTGCAGAATTCAACACTGATCCACCCTTATTCTCTCACCCACTCTTAAGACAGTTTCTCAGAGGGGCTAAGAATATAATGCCACCAAGGAAACAACCAGTGCCAGCCTGGGATCTTAATTACATTCTAGAAAAATTAACATTGCCTCCCTTTGAACCAGCTGCCTCAACAGATTTGCAATATTTGTCCTGGAAAACAGCCTTCCTTCTGGCCATTACCTCAGCTCGTAGGGTTTTGGAACTACAAGCCCTCATGGCTGTGCAGCCCTTTCTCATCTTCCATCAGGACAGGGTTTCCCTTCGAACCAGCCCGTCATTTATGCCTAAAGTGGTATCCAGGGTAGCTTTAAATCAAGCCATACACTTACCTACCTTTTACCCCAATCCTCAAAACAAAGGGGAAAGGCTGCTACACTCCTTAGACATCCATAGATAGCTACGTTATTATTTGGACAGATCAAAGCCTTTCAGGAAATCAGAACAACTTTTTGTGTCCTATGCTGTAGGAGCTCAAGGGAAGCCAGTTACCAAACAGACAATTTCAAAATGGATAGGCCACTGCATACGGTTTTGTTACTCCTATCATGGAAAATCTGTCCCTACAGGCATCAGATCCCACTCTACCAGGGCCACAGCTACCTCTACAGCCTTCCTCAGAGGAGTTCCTACCAAAGATATTTTGGAGGCAGCCACTTGGAGTTCTGTGCATACCTTCACAAAACACTACCACCTGCCTTTATATTCCAAAACTAGAGCAGGCTTTGCCACTGCTGTGTTGCAGGGCATTCTGGCTCATCCCAGTTCCACCTAGTGCCTACCACCCTGTGCGTAGCTTTGGGATTCTACCCATCTGTGATTACTGCAGCTGTATGCACGATGAACATAGTACAGTTTTGTACCTACCATAAATGTAGATGTTCGAGTGCTAATACAGCTGCAGTACAGTTTTCCCTCCCTCCTTCCCCTCTTGGTAAAGGCCTAGGGCCTAACCCCTCTTCATAAAACCTGATTGGGTTATCCTTCTATGGTATATTTGCTTGCAACTACTGATATTTGATTATATTGCATTGCATGTATATAATTATAATTTATGTATTGCCTTTCTTCTGGGGGCACCTGACATCTGGGGCAAGAAAGACTGAAGAAATTGGCGTCCGCTGTGTCTTATATACCCCTGCCTCATTGATGTCAGGAAAGAAAGCGACAACAACCGACGCCGAACCTAGACTTTGGAATTCGGCTGACCGAGGACCCGCCTGACTGCAGAAAACCCATCTGTGATTACTGCAGCTGTATTAGTACTCGAACATCTACATTTATGGTAGGTACAAAACTGTACTTTCCAGAGCACAGAATTTTAAGGATAAAGCAACAACTGATTCCAATCCTTTCAAGGGAGAAATCCATGGCTCACTCTGTTCTACAGCTGTTGGGTTCCATGGCAGCCTCCATCACCATTGTTCCCTTGGCCAGGTTTCACATGAGGCTTCTACAGTGGCTACTGCTCACCCAATGGTATCCTTTTCAGCATCCTCTTTCAGCCATGATTCGAGTAACCCACAGGTGCAAACAGGATTTAAGTTGGTGGATGACACACAATCTGTCACAATGGTCTCGCCCCTTCTCCCCCCAGCAACCCAAGGCCACAGTGACCATGGACACCTCCCTGATGGGGTGGGGGGGTTGTGTCAGGGACAGACAGTCCAAGGCACTTGGTCCGAACTGGAGGCCCATCTGCATATAAATGTTCTAGAGCTTAGGGCGGTGCTTCTGGCGTTGCAAGCATTCCATCCCCTGCTGCCGTCTGGGACAATTGCGATTCAATCAGACAACATGGCGGTGGTCTGGTACATCAACAAGCAAGGTGGAACCAAATCTTACCCCCTTTGTCGAGAGGATATGGCAATGGGCGATGGCTACCAACCGTTTTCTTCTAGCAACGCATATTCCCGGGAGTTCCATCATGATAGCAGACAGACTCAGCAGGTGCATTCTTCAACCTCTCGAGTGGTCCCTGAATCCCTTGATAGCGGCAGAGATCTTCCACCTCTGGGGCTGTCCTTGCTTCGACCTCTTTGCATCCCCAACCAACTACAAATGCAGCAACTACTTCGCCCTGATTCCTCCTCTGGGACAGTCACTAAGGGACGCTCTAGTCCACGACTGGCTCTCGGGTCTTCTTTACGCATTTCCACCCTTTCCCCTCATTCCCCAGTTTGTGAAGAAAGCCCCGTCGGTTGAAGAGCAAGGTGATCCTCATAGCACCATATTGGCCTCGACAGATTTGGTTCCCCTTCCTTTGGCCTCACCTACGAGATTGACCATGGATTCTCCATCCAACCCCGGAGTTGATCTCACATCCGCAGAACCTGATTCATCCCAACTTGAACAGCCTGAAGCTCACGGCTTGGCTACTCCAATTCCCTTGATTGCCAGGCAGAATGATCTTTCTTTACCAGTATGTGATATTCTCATTGCATCTCATAAGTCTTCCACTAGAATTACTTAGCAAGTGGAAAAGATTTACCTGTTGGCTGAAAGATAAACAAAGTAGACCCCTTCTCAGCACCAGTGTCTAATACTAGACTATCTTGCTGACCTTTTTCAAACAGGTCTATCGGCCTCTACCATTAGAGTTCATTTGGCTGCAATTTCTAATTTTCATGAGGGTATCCAAGATTCCTCTCTTATGTCCCACAAATTGTGCAAGGCCTTCATAAAAGGTGTGAATCATCTGAAGCCACCTTTTAGAGAACCTTTTCAACCATGGGATTTATCATTAGTTCTACAAGCTCTGACAATTCCACCTTTCGAACCAGCCTCTTCTTGCGACCTCAAGTATTTGTCATGGAAACCCTTGTTTTTGTTTGCCATTACTTCTGCCAGACGTATTTCTGAACTTCAAGCTTTATGCATCAAGAGTCCATACTTGATCTTTCATAGAGATATAGTGTCTCTGAGAACTAATCCATCATTTCTGTCTAAAGTGATCTCTGAAATGTCCATTAATCAAGCCATTGAATTGTCAGTTTTCTTTCCCAATCATTCAAACAGAGGACAGTATTGCCTACATACCTTAGATATCCACAGGCAAATCAATTTTTATTTAAACAGGACTAGGCCCTTCCGTAAATCTGACCAGTTATTTTTGGCTTTTTCTGGACCTAGATTAGGATCTTCTGTTGCTAAGGTCACATTAGCTAGATGGTTGAAGGACTGTGTGACCTTCAATTATACACAACGCAATATCTCATTGCCTACTACCATGAAAGCTCATTCAACAAGGTTGGTGGCAACTTCTGCTGCCTTCCATGCCAGAGCTTCCTTACATGACATCTGTGCAGCTGCAACTTGGGCTACGCCTCATACCTTCATCAATCATTACAGATTGGACTTGGCCTCCAGGGGAAGAGCATCTTTCAGTTCTATGGTGCTCAGGAGTGTCCTTCCATGAGAGCCTCCCAGGAATAGAGGTAGCTGGGGACTCTGTCCCATGCGTAAGGAATGAACAAGGATTAACAATATCAGATAAAGAAGTTATGTCTTACCATAACATTCCATCTGTATTGTTGATCCTCGTTCAGTCATTGCGACCCTCCCTCCTTCCCCCTCCTGTGGTTTCTAGTGGATCTCACCATCCGGTTCTCTTAGGTTATTTGACCAGAGGTAGCCTCTACCTTCTTTGACTTGCAAACTCAATCTGAGGTAACAGGGAGAGGGGGATTTGTGGGTAAGAGTTTAGCTAGAGAGTTTGAAGCTGACGCGAGCTTGGAAAATGGCCGGCTCTTTTCCGAGGTCAGAACTGATAACCCCATGCATAATGACTGAACGAGGATCAACAATACAGATAGAACGTTATGGTAAGACATAACTTCTTTATCTCTTGCATATGTTAGTGTTTTGTGGTAGGAGGAGAGGGTTGTCTGTGTACATGAGGCAGTTGTAACATTGCCTCAGGATACCCAGATTCACCAGCTAGACTGGAGAGTGCACCTGAAGTTGCCTTTTGGTCATGCCTGAATAGTAGGGTGAGCTGCTTAGTCGCTTGGTTGGTGAGGGGTGAATTAAGAGCCTTGCCCTGCTGGGCAATCAGTATCAGGGTATATTAGTGCTTGCTATTAGGTCTGAGCAAGTGCTGGGCTGTAATATGCTTTTTGAGTGCTTAGGTTGAGAGTTAGACTCGTTTCAAGGGAAAAACTGAAGAGGAGGCAGTGGAGCCGGGAATAATTTAACCATAGCTATCCGGCACTGCCCGGTGCACAAAACCTTGCAAACGCAGTTTTTATAGTAGGGAAATGAAACAGAAATTAGCCCAAAATGGCCAACAAACTGAGCTGGAACCACTCCTCCAGGGACAGATAGGTTGCTCAAAGCTCCCCTCTCTCAAAGGTGAACAGAGAAACTTCCTTCCATCCAAGTAAGGTATGGGCAACTCAGAAACTATTATCACAGCCCTGAATTCAGCACTAACCTGAAAACTGGACTATACTAGCTTAGAGAGGTGGGAAACAAGGATTTTTTTTTTTTTTTTTTTTTTAAAAGATAAGGCAAAAACAGTAAAAAATACATTTAAAACAGCTTTAAACGACTACAAATTATCAGAAAAGGCTATGATACTTTAGTGTGTAGTCTACAACAGTTAAACAAATTATTTAAACAAAAAAACAACATTTTAAAAGTGCAGGCAGTCAAATAAGTACAATATGTGAAAAAACAAGCTTTTAAATCACAATAAAAGCTGGAAAATCTGCATTTAGGCGGAAAACAGTTAAGTACAGCAAGAAAGTACAGAAAAACTGATACTTAATCACTCCAAAGTCTCTCTCCTAAGCAAGAAGGCTTGTATCAGTTTAAGATTTTCTACTGCTACCCAGTAGGTTAGTTACAGGAAAGATGGGAAACAAGCGCAGATGTGGTCTTTTAAAACCAGAAAGTTAAGACGGACAAACTGTCCAAATGGTCAGTAAACTTTTAATGTTTCCAGCTCATCCTGACAGAAGCGTGAATGTCAAGTCTGCCTCATCTGTCTTTTTATCCGTTTTTGTCATGTATTCCATCAGTCAGTCCCCTATTCTTGTGACTTCCATGAACAACTTGTCAAGTTTTTCTCCTGTGTCTGCCATATTCCACTCTACCTCATGGAGCATACACTGTGGTAACACTACTTTCATTTTACACTCAGATATTTCATTGCTCTTCTTTAGCTTCACATTTTTTCTTTTGTCATGCATCCTCTCCTGCCATGCTTCACCTTTTAACACGCTCATGTCCCCCCCCCCCCCAAGGAGTTCTATTTTAAATGCAACTGTTTGTTATAGAAGAGAGGGTAAACATTGTCTATAATTCCTACATTTTTGCCATACCCTGTTGTAAACCTGGCATCATAGCAAGATATGTCCCACCCCTCTTGCTACTTTCATTTACTAACTTAGAGGTAGCCCTACCCCTCTGCTACTTGTGCTACATCCAGATTTGGTGTATATAACCACAAAGAAACAAAAATGCTTAGAACTGGGTAAACCAGATTGACCATCTTACTTGTTTGGTTGCCTGATATCCCCTAAAATGGTAAAAAGCAAGAGGCCCCATCCTACTTACTGATGGAAAGAAAAGTAAACCATTTCTTTCAATTACAGGATGTTCCATGAATAGGACTTTGAGTGGTCCTACAATAAAGTGATCCCCATTTCATGTATGGAGACCATTTAGAAGTTGAACAGTATTTAGAAACCCTACATGGACATGAGAAGAGCTTATAAACAATGCAAACAAAGGTTACAGTTGAAGTTTCAAGTCAAAAATATTCAGCAATGAGTCCCTGTTTGCACCCCTCAGTTTTTAAATGAATGCAAAGCCTTTACTTTGAGCTAATTTGTAATTCTGGATGTTTGTGCTGTAAAACTTTATTTTTGTTTAATTGTGCTCTCTTTCTTTTTTTAATAACTAGAATTAAAAAACTTTTAAATGTACTTAATGTGTATATGCTTTATTTGTATTTATGTAATGGTCGGGTTTTTGACAGGTGAAGTGTATTTTAAACAATTCTTACAGGTTCAACGAACTATTGCTAAACAAATTCAGATGGTGCGTCAAATTGGAAAAGGACGATATGGTGAGGTATGGCTGGGAAAATGGCGTGGTGAGAAAGTTGCAGTTAAAGTATTCTTTACAACTGAAGAAGCCAGTTGGTTCCGGGAAACTGAGATCTACCAGACAGTCTTGATGAGACATGAAAATATATTGTGTAAGTAAACCTTTTGTTGGCTAGTTTTTGTGCCTTTGCATCTTTTGTTTTTACTAATGTTACTGTATGTATATGCAATAGGTGGGTAAAATGTTAAAGCATCTCAATATTTTTTTTCATCTTGGGCACTAATGTGGGTAACAGCTTTCTAAATTTATTTAATGGGGAATCTCATTTGAGGATATACTAAATGTGCAAGTTGCTACTGATTACTGTGGATTAGGTGAACAAAACTGAATTGTGGCAGAAAAGTTGGAGAAAGTAAATGGACCTGAATGAAAATAATGGTTCAGTTTTAGAAATGAATGGGGATCACTGTGTATAATGGTGACTCTCCTGAAGGCTTCTATCTGTGTAGGTGGACAGCTAGCAGTGATGGTTGGTGAGAAACAACTGAAGAGAATTTGAAGGTACACACATTTGTTCACTGATAGTGTGCCTAGTTTTAGATGGTGTAATAAAGATTCATATATGGAGATGTGCTTATGTAGTGATGAATGGGTTTATGTTTAGATTTATTACTCACCTATTTGGGATGTAATTTGAAGGTCCCCTTTTCTATCCATCTGCCTGGTGAGCAATGAAGTGACATCAGATAATCATTGAAGTAGATGAATCCCAAGATGATCGTGTTTCACTGTTGGCAGTCCTGACTTGTGGTATTTCCTGCCATGGAAGCCCTTGGCTGAACTGACTACCAGAGAAAAATCTCCCTCCTCCAGCTGGAAGACAGCCTAACCAATGTCGGTATGCTTGGGTGTAAGGATAGTTGGCCGGCACCATGAGCTCAGTTCTTTCTTGCCTTTGGAGCCCAAAGCAGAGTTAGTCTGCAGCAGAGAAAGAATAATCCAGAAAGCTAAGTATCCTGTTGGGGAACCTTTTTTGCATTTTTGGCTGTCAGAGAAAACTAATAATTGTCTCTGTTGTGGTAAACAAATTCCACACCAAGACCTCCATTCCTTTTGTGATACTTGGGTCCAGATCACAACATTCCGAGCTGTTGTTTTTGTTCCTCATTTGATAGTAGAACCATTAGACGTAGGGACGAGATTTTGGCTAGGCACCTTAGTGAGTTGTGACACCATTTGCTTCCTGTGGCATAAGCCAGTCAATCTAAAGTAGATATTCCTAAGCGGAAAAGGGAGAATGAAAAGCGCCTCAGACTTAGGGCCTCAGACTACACCCACTCGCCATTGGCCAGTCCACCCAGGCTTATTGTCACTGAAGAAGGTGAGGAGCTTTTGCAGCTTCCTTCCGTGAATGAAGTGCTGGTGCAGACCCCTATCGAGACCTGTTCAGATTCCGAAACGCTTTCCGTTCCCTTGATATCTTTTCAAGCCGTAGGACTCGCTTCATCATTTGGGTCTGAGACTACTTTGCAGGCAGTGACTTCCAACAACCTTGCTAAGACCGACCATGCTTTTCATGGTGCCAGGGCATTGCAGTTACCATTCTCCGTTAGGAGCTGGGCATCTATGCTTCATCAGACATCACCATCAGTCCTAAACCAAGGCCCACTTCCTAGAAAAGTGTCAACCTCACAGCCCCAACCTCGGCCTACCACCTCCCATTAGCAGGTTTACCAGCAGGATCTTGTGAGATTGGATGAAGACCTTCTCTCTCTTGTTAGACCCAGACATCCCCCACATGAATCCTCCCCAGGTAAAGAAAAAGGGACATCCTTCCAGAAGTCTTTTCTGACCCTTTTGTGTCAGATGAGGATTCTTTAAAGAGAGTCCTTCCATTGTCTTATTTGAAGAGTTGAACTCAGAGGAGAACCTGGCTTCTGCTTCCTCTCCTGAAGATATTTCCTTTGGGGAAACCCTGCACATCTTGAGGGAACACTTCCATTGAGAAGTTCAAGATTACCCTCAGTCCAAGAGAAGGATAAGGGATTTTCTAGACTTATCAGGACATGAAGCCGTCACCAATACCTCCTGTTTTAAAGGTAGTGGATGATGTATTTCAGGACTCCTCTTTGAAGCCACACTTTCTCCTGCTCCTAGAAGGCCTGATTGGTTTTATAGGGTTCTGGATTCACACAAACATATGTTAAAACCTGTAACTGACCCAGAGATTGTGACCCCTGGCCGAAAAGGAGACAAAGCTAGCTCCTTCCAAAATAACTTGAAAACAGATAATGAAAGTAGGGCCCTAGGTAGAGTTGGTTAAAAGGTTTACACTTTTGCTACCCTTTCTGTGATGGCACTGATTTGCCAATTCCACATGATTAAATACCAGAAAACCTTGTTGGATCAGATGAAGCAGAAACTTAAGATTACAGAGAGAAAGAGTCTCCCTGAAGAGTTTCTAGACTTCAGTAATTCCATCTCCCAGGTAGCAAAACACTCCCTGCACTGTGGGTATGATTCTATGAAAGCCTCCAGCAGGGCTGTAGCTAAAGGCTTTGTCATCAGAAGACATGCCTGGCTGAGGGAGCAGGTCTTCCCAGAGCATGTAAAATCTAACCTCCTAGATGCCTTCCCCTTCAGATTCACCTCTCCGGGACAAATACTACAGATGCCTCAGAAGTAGCCTGGGGAGTCCATTTCAGCTGCTTCCAGACCCAAGGGAAGTAGGACAACAGGTTCAGAAACAAACACGTAAATTTAAAACAACTTGTGGCTGTCCAAAAAGGCTTAATAGCTTTCTAAGAAAAATGGAAACCAGGAGTGCTAGTAGTGAAAACAAGACAATACCGCAGTCATGTGGTATCTAAACAAACAGAGGGGGACACAGTCCTACCTCTCTGACACCTATCAGTGAAAGTTTGGGAAACACCACACTCCTTGGGATTACACCTATTGGCACAGTACCTACCAGGTGTGCACAACCGACTAGCAGGTCACCTCAGCAGAATCCTGTCAGACCCCCGGGAGTGGCACCTCGACGTCTGGAAATATTTCTCAGTAAAGCCAAAAGATGGGGAGTGCCTCAAATAGACCTTTTTCCACCAAGGCGAATGCTCAATTGGAAAGGTTTTGCTCCAGGGTCCCAGGGACAAAATAGAGTCCACCTAGAAGGCAAATGTGTTTTCTTTCCCTTGGACAGGCCTGTTCCTCTATGCTTTCCATCTGATTCCCCTGCTTCCCAGAGTATGCCTAAAGATAAAGGAAGATAGGCCAGGAGTAACACTAATGGCCCCAGTCTGGCCCAGGCAGCACTGGTACCGCCTCCTAATCAACTTAACCATGAGACCATTGCCGCTGCCACAGAGGTTGGACCTTTAGACATAGGACAAGGGAAAGATTGTACACCCCAACCAGCAGAGACCCTCCAGTTGTCAGCATGGAGGATACCTTAACACCTTGAAGGGTTCCTATTCTAGATGAACAAGTTCAGGATATTCTAAAAGAGGCCAGAAGTCCTAGCACTTGGAAATCCTACTGTGCTAAATGGAAAAGATTCTCCCTTTGGTATGGGCAAAATACACAGAATCCTCATCTAGCCAAAATCTGTGTGGGCCACCTCTTTGACAAAGGTCTGTCCTACTCCATAAAAATTCATGCCACTGCTTTTTCAGCTAGCATTCTTGCCCAACCTCCAATCTTCTCTCACCCCTTATGAAACAGTTTCTTTGGGGGAGAGTGATTCACACCAGGTCACTCATAAGGCCTCTGGGTCTCAGCTTGGAACCTTCATTTTGTTCTGAAGAAAATTACTTGTCCACCACTTGAACCAGCTGCTTCCACTGAGTCAAAATTCTTTACATAGAAGATTGCCATTACCTCTGCTGGAAGGGTTTCTGAACTACAAATACTCATGCCAGTGGAACCTTTCCTCATCTTCCACCCAGAGTCTCACTCGGAACTAACCCCACCTTTATGCCTAAGGTAGTGATAGAGACCTCCTTAAGTCATGCCAAACATGTGCCTACTTTCTTCCCCAAGTCACAAAACAAGGGGAAAGAATACTTCATTCCTTGGATGTGCATAGGCAGCTCCACTACTATCTAGACAAACAAAGACTAGGAGGAATTCAGACCAACTGTTTTGTGGCCTTTGCCACTGGTTCTGAATAGAAACCTGTTTCCAAGCATGCATCTAAAAATGGATTTCACTATATTTCCTTTTATTGAAGCCATCATAGTAGGAAGCTGATGATGCTGTGAGGACACGCTCCATTAGGGCAACTGCTGCCTCTACTGCCTTCCTGAAAGGGGTACCCACCAAAGACCTCCTGGAAGCTGCTACCTGGTCTTCAGTGCATACCTTTACCAAACATTACCATCTGTTAGCCTTCTCCAAGTGCAGAGCAGGATTTGCCACTGCCATCTTGCACTGCATCCTCACCTGTCCTTAATCTGTCATCCCCTCTTCTTTGGGAATCATCCAACAAGTTAGGACTGCAACAGTGAAACATGAAAAGCATAGTACAGTTGTGTATACTTAACATAAATGTAGATATTTGGGTGTATTCACTATTGCAGTATTCTTTCCATCCCTCCTTTCCCCCCTAGCCTACAGGGTAGGCTTGAACAAGCTTCTTCTCAGTCAGGGGTCCCTCTTCCTACACTTCCCTTTCTTAGGTTTCAGTGTTCCCCTTCCTGGACATCAGCGCACATCTTGAGGGGCACCTACTTTTAGGGGGCAATAAAAAACTGAGCTCATGGCACTGGCCATCTCCCCTTATACCCGAGCATACTGACGTTGGATAGGGTGTCCGCCAGCTGTTGGAGGAGGAAGATTTTTCTCTGGTAGTCAGGACAGCCAAGGGCTTCTACTGTGGGAAATCCCACAAATCAGGATTTCATCAGTGAATACACTTAAACATCTACATTTATGTTAAGTTTACACAACTGTACTTTCTTGCTATTGCTTTCTGTCATTTCACAGTCAAGTTGTATCCATCTTTCCGTGATCCCTCCCAACACATACTTGCAGCACCTTTGAATTCCTCTGCCTGTTCATTTTCAAGTGTCCTGTTCCAGAATTATTTATTATAAAGATAAATAAATCAATAAATCCTTAATTGTGGAAAAGCAAATTCTAACTGGCTTTATACTTCATGACACCCCCCCACACACACCTTTTGCCATAGTATATCCTTTTTTTTGGTAGACATTTGGAAATATCTATCACCCCCCTATTTAAAGCTGTAGATCCTGGTAAGTTGACCAACTTGCACGTAAGTACATCCATCTTCAAACCCCCACCTCTTCACCTTAGACTAGTCACCCATATTCTTACTCAAGACCACTCTTGGGCTTCAGAAGCTCTCACTTAACTTGTAGTTTAATTTTCTTTGTTGCAGCAAGACTCCTTAAGAACAAATTCAAAAGATTGGCTGACAAAAGAGCTAAAGCTGCTTCCAAAATATGGCAGTGAAGTATGGCAGATTTAGAAACTTGACCTCTCCCAAGACTACAGAAATCATTTTTGTTTCTGTTCATAATTTAGTGAAATAATCTGTTAAGAAGTCACAAAGCCAAATTACACTAAACCAAATATTTTTCCCTGTTAGAGAAATAATTGTGATAGGAAGTTGTCCTTCTTACCAGTCATGAAAACCCTGGCATTAACTCATTCACTCCGGAGCACCTCAGGAAAAGCTGCCTGCTTAATTCCACCATAGGAACAACAGTGCAGCCTGAGCTCATTTTCAGAAAATCCATTTCTAAAACCATACAGAAAACCATACAGAAAACAAATGTTCATAATTCTTTAACTATAAGAGCTAGACTAAAAATGTAAATGCGAACGTTGTTCAGCAAACACTGACCTTACCAACAGTGTAAATGTTGATAGTGTATCTCAAAGTGATTATTAAATATTTGGCAAGGAATGCTGATATTGTGCATATTTTTTACCTTTTTGGAAAAACAAAGCATAATATCTTGGTCAATGTACCACGCAGACCCATACAATTCGAATGCAATTTGTTAGTATGAATGTCAGCTTTAAAATTATACCTTAACCATTACTGTGTGATGCTCCTTTACAGAGATATTCAAAGAAATATGATTAATATAATATTTTTCATAATTGATAAATAAACAAAGCATAATATCTCATCACCTATAACAGACAGAGCCTACATATCAGTGTAGAAGTTGTGCATCTGGATGTCAGCTTCAAAATGATGCATCATTTGTGTGATCACCATGTTCCCTTGCAAAGATATGGGCATAATAATGAAAAGTGTTGTAAATGTATAATTTTCATAATTGTACAAGACTAAACAAACTGTGATATCTGTACATGTGTAGAGTGCACAGACACAGTTCTTTTACCATGTTGTAAGGAGTAACACTGTCTTCGAAATGAGGTATTACTTGGCACACTGACATGTTCCCTTGCAAAGTTATTTACCAAAATATGAAAAAAAAATCATAATTTCCATAACCTAATTCCAAACAAACTTTGATATCTGCACATGTGTCCAACATACAGGCACAATTCTTTTACCATGTTGGAACCAGCAATACTGTCTTCAAAATGAGGTATTACTTGGCACATTCAGATGCTCCCTCGCAAAGTTATTTACCAAAATATGAAAAACAAATCATAATTTCCATAACCTAAGTCTGAAACAAACTTTGATATCTGCACATGAGTACAACAGACAGGCATTATTCTTTTCCCATGTTAGAACCATCAATACTGTCTTCAAAATGAAGTATTACTTAGCACATTCAGATGCTCCCTTGTAAAGTTAATTTACCAAAATATGAAAAAAAAAAATCATAATTTTCATAACCCATGTCCGAAACAAACTTTGATATCTGCATATGAGTACAACATACAGGCACCATTCTTTTCCCATGTTAGAACTATCAATACTGTTTTCAAAATGAGGTATTACTTAACGCATTCAGATGCTCCCTTGCAAAGTTATTTACCAAAAATATGAAAAAAAAAAAATTTCCATAACCTAAGTCCGAAACAAACTTTGATATCTGCACAGGAGTACAACATAAAGGCACCATTCTTTTACCATGTTAGAACTATCAGTACTGTCTTCAAAATGAGGTATTACTTAGCACATTCAGATGCTCCCTCGCAAAGTTATTTACCAAAATATGAAAAAAAATCATAATTTCCATAACCTAAGTCCGAAACAAACAGATATCTGCACATGTGTACAACATACAGGCCCAATTCTTTTATATGTTGGAACTATCAATATTATACATATACACATACAATACATATTCGATTGTACATGCTAGCACTCTCCTGAAACAGTTCTTTCTCAGCATCTTCACCAGCTTCTTACCACAGTTATTTGCCAAACTCATAAAATATATTTTACACAACACATTTCATAATAGAGTTGTACTTACCATACTGGTCCCTACTTGGTCATGGGTGTTTTCCATTCTTCTCACAAGCTGCATATTTCCAATCCTGCATAGCTCTCCTCACACCATTGTGGATGTCAGTCAATAACAAGGCAATGCCTTCCTCAGTTAGGTGAACGCCATCCCTTCTGAACAGGTGAACATCTTTTGTGGTGATGCTGTCAGGACAGATTGTAGATCCACCGACCACACAAAATGACAACATGGCCACCACGACTGCAGGTGTTCAAAAATTGCTCTGATTTAAAACCGCAGCCTTCTCAGTGGTTGACTGATGACATCATTCCTTCCAATGTGCAGCAACAAGGATTTTGGGCTCAGGGTAGATGGAACACTTCTCTTCCAACAACTGCAGTACTCTGCTCCAATGCATACCTCTTCTTGCAGTCCAGTATACCGTCAGACTGGATGTGGAGAAACTCATGTTGTACTGGTTTTCAGTTATGGAGGCATGGCTGGCAGCCCAGTGAATGTAGGAATGGCCACATACCCACACTCTCACTTGTCGTTCTCCTGCTCGTGAAGCCATGTCAGTGTCAGAATGTGGACAAACCTGTACAGCAAAGAAAATGCAAACAGATTACTACTGATGTTTGACAGATCTATTGGAAAAGTACATATATATGTATATCATAATGCATTACCTGGTTAGACCATCCATATCTTCACTCCTATCCACAGGGGCATTATTCTTTTCATAAGGTATATAAGTGGTGATGACGCTGCGGAGGTACATACCTACCACCCGTGAAAACACAAAATTACACACAACGACTGACAAGGGGGCACAGAAAGGGCACATGTAAAGATAAAAAACAGGGTAAGGACTGCAACTCCACTAATATGCCTAGGACAGGCACGGGACTTCAGGCCGTGGGCGTCTGAAGTGTCCCATACCTGTGCTGGCTACCCACTCAGACTGCTGGTAGCAGCAATGACTCCTGATTGCATGCAGCGCCAGCACTCTGCCTTACCTCTACCTTTTCCATGTACGTGTCCTTTCGGCAATGGTCATAAGGACTCAAAGGGGGGAGCTAATGTAAAGGGTCTTACCCTGACCTACATACATTTACTACACCTGAAGGGAGGGAAACTAAGTGGAGAGCTCAACCAAGACCCAAGACAACATGTGAAAAGACTAATTCTGCCCCAGGCTTTGTCTTTTTGCATGTGTCCTTTTCTGGGGGGAAACACTGCATCACAGTGGCAGCCCTGAGGCCATTTCTACCTAGGACAGCAGCACAATGGGGCTGAACTGAAGAGTCTCCAAGTTCCCAACTGCAATCCAGGTCAATCACAAGATCCATGGATGGCTGGGTATGCCCCCCATGATGCACTCACCAACACAAGAGAAGTTGGCATAAATCTCTGAAGTGAAACCTTCCTCACCTTGGTGCATAAGGGTTTGGCCAGTACCTGACAAAGGGGCACAGAAAGGGCACATGTAAATCCTCTCTAAATGAACTACAATGTATGCAGATGCATCACCCTATCTCCCAAGAGAGGCCACTGCCATACTGATATTCATGTGTATATGTGCGAGTAAGTTATGCACATACATATATATCGATATACACACATATGCATATATATACATATATATATATATATATATATATATATATATATATATATATATAAACATCAGATGTTTTGGAGGATAGCTAGTTGATGAAGAATGGAGGGGGGTGGCTTGCAATGACTACAAAGAGAAAAAACACAATCTGGCTTGTGCATTCGTCAAAGTGATAACGACTTCTACTTATGTGAATAACAGTGACAGCAGCTGAGACTTTTACCAGAAAAGTGATAATAACTCACTGCTGTATTGTAAATGAACTTAATGCTAATGTGCTAATGGCCTTCCTTTCAGTACTGCAAAGTTATGCATGCTCAGACAAAGGTGATAATTGCTGCACATAACCTGTTGACTAGGCATTCATTATATTACCTTGTGCAGCTGTTGTGTAACACAGATTCATTATCAGTAAGGAGAACACCTGAGTAATTCAGTAAAATAGTACACTTACATATTACTGAGCCCTTCCTCCCACCTAAATTCCACACATGACTGACAAAGCCAGGGAAAATGCTCAAAAAATATGGTAGCTCCATGCTGGCAGTTGTCAACAAGTGATAACATTTATCTCACTCATGCAACTACTAATCACAAATAGAATAATACAAGCAGAAGCGATTTCTAGTCTGCTTATTTTACATTACACTATTAATTAGTCAATGGTACATCTGATGTTTTATATGCTGGCATATTACAGTATAATTACATTTCTGTGCTGTATTCTAAGTAATGTAACCATATGTAATGCAACATTACCATCAATAAACCCTTCAGCAGCCCTTCCAAGTATGCAGAAGGAACAAAATGACAGATGACTCCCAATGACCCCCTCAGTAGTATATCTGAGTATACACAAGAACTAAAATGAAACATTTGCCACAAAGCCAAGTGTGAGGCTAAAATAGCTACCCAAGCCAAAAGGTAATCACAAGGCCTTTTTTGTTGCATTTGTAATCTCAAAAGCACAACTCACCAATGCACTGAGCTGATTGCAAACATAAAGGAATGGTCTCATGCACAAATTGTGGAGAAATAATTCATTTGTCAAAACTAGAAAATCTCTACATTTTGAAAACAGTTGTAATTAAAATTCTAATTTAAACAATCTTTGTTTGCAGTTTTTTTAAATGTAAGTTGATCTGTGCAAAATTCTCAGTATGTACTTTCATCCTACTGCTTGTTACTGTCAACGCCCACAGACATGCTTGAAGCCTTTTACCCCCTATTTTTCTAGACTCATCAAAAACTTTCATACTCTCTCCCATCAGAAACACTTACATAAACTGCCATCCTTAGGGTTCACTAACTCATCACTACAATAGCTCCATAACTACTTGGTGCAGAAGAAATGAAATGGTAAAATAATTTCTCTACATTCTTGACATTAGCTATTGGTTACAAGGATCTATAGTAGGCCCCAAACATAACCTGTTGAGTAGGCATTCATTATATTACCTTGTGCAGCTGTTAGGTAACACAGACTCATTGTCATCAGTAAGAGGAAGACCTGAGTTGATGTTTCTTTGGAGGAAGACCTGAGTAATTCAGTAAAATACTATTAACACTATATTAAACCCTCCTCCCACCTAAATTCCAAACATGACTGACAAACCCAAGAAAAATTCCCAAAATATAAGATAGCTCCATGAAACAGACTGAACACCCTGCTTGGACTGATGATGTATGTAGGCAATGAACACAGGAACTTAACCAAGCAAATGGTATAGGATCATGATCAGAACTGTGGAAGATGATCAAAAAATTGAGTGGTCTGGGTTAGGCACACACAGGCAAATGATGTTTGACATTATGGCATGTACTAGAACTAACGTGTAGTCTTGAGCACAGGAGCTTCCAAAAATGATGTCATATTATTCTGAGTGGTGGAAAAAGATGAACACAACCCCAGAACCCAAGGGTGGTCATAACATCCATGTATTCTTCCCTTATAAGGCCCATTATGAAACATAAGCTGCATGATCACAGCTAAAGAAATCCCAATCCCTCTGAGCTACATGCTCTAAGGACCTAAACCTTGTCACCACAATAAACAGGACATGCTGGAGGGCTAGGTTTCTGTCCCAGAGACTTACTATACTCTGGAACAAGCTACCCATCTATGTCAAGCAAAGTTCCTCATTAGTACTCTTCAAGAAAAATCTTGATGAGTGGATGGGAAATAGGAAGTACACCCTGGGAATCGCTTCTGTGGCTCTGCTCAACAGGGGCACAGGAAATTAACTTTCTTGGGTGGCATATGTCAGGGAACCTTGTTGGATAGGCTTACTTAGGCCCTTGGGCCGATAGCCTAGTACCTACCTATGAACCTACGGACAAATGGATTATCAATAAGTACAGCAATGAGAAAGATTCCTCTAAGACATTACATGTCAACTCACTTTCACCAAAGATGCAACATGAAAGTTAAAAAGCATGAACGACATGAATCTGCATGTAAAATAATAAATATATATAGTACTAGAATCACATTTTTAAAAAAACGGAATGTACCTCAGAAAAGCTAAACTAATCGCAGCTTTGTTACTAAATTCTGTCATAAGCATCTTAAAATAATACTAATCCCATTGTACATCACAGGATACCACCTTCTCTCATGTATATATACACATATATGAGAAAAGGTGTTATGTATGTACACTTTTATACATCACTTATCTAGCCATAGATCAAATTCTGAATGGCATAGATAGTCACCTATAGCTAGTCATGATACAGTGAGAGACCTTATCTATGGTGACTTGCACATGGATGAGTTCCATGGTACCATCCTGTTTAATCAACCTGGAGGTATGTCTGTTGCCAGCACAAAGCAAGACATCTCCACATGTGACCTAACTCAAAGCTGTTGGTCTAAATGTGTGGAAAGTAATGTAGTCTTGCACTTGTGGAATACTTTCTAGATACACATTTAACAAACACAAAAATATTGTAACTCCTCTATTCATCTATCAGATTCGCTTAAGTTTAAATAGCGACCACAGCTAACACCACCCCACATTAGATTATGACTTATTGTGTGTTTGTATTCAATGCCTCACAGCTGTGTAATATCTTGTACTAGCAGCACAATTACATTTGTACAAGACAGACCCTTTTCTATTTTCTGATCTGGGAGCTCTTTTTTGTATATGTATTCATAAAGGGCACTTTATATTGTCGTTCGCCTACCTCCACAACATACAATGCATCTCTCAGGAAGAAACATGGTGTTTGTTTATTTCACCCTAGGAATCAAACAGATGCCAATAACTTAGTAACTACTTAATGTAGGAGTATGACAAAATGCTTAGGTGACTCCAAGCAGGCCAGACATGCAAATTATTATTTATAACTACAAGCCAAGCAGTGGACGTGAGACTTAAGCTGTGTACTCTTGACCATCTACATTAACTGCGCTCAATAAAAGCAAAATAAATGACATTAATCATGTTCTATTACTAGCACTACAATAAAAGACAAAAGAAATACCCCCCCCCCTTTTTTTTGGATGATAACACTACAAAAAATTCAATTCATTATGCCACAATAACATTACTATAAACAAATGTTATGGAAAGGAAGTTTCTCCAAGCATTTTCTGTTATACGTGTAGGTACCCTTACTCTAATAGTTAAAGAATCAAAAATTAGCTCATACAACAAGGTTTTCAAGCTTATAAAACAAAAATCCTGCCTCATAAAAATCCATAATCAGCCATTTTTCCACATTGCTACCTATGCTATCTACTTATAATACCAAGCTAAAATAGAGATATACAGGCAAATACAAAAATGAAGACAGTTCATACTTACCCTCCACCACCCCACACAAGAACTTCCTTGTTACCGTAGTTTCTGTTTCAGTGTCCTCAGAGACCACTGCAGCCGCAGGTATAGCGACAATGGGTGGAATTACCTGAACTGTACTAGTCGATTCCACTGCTGCTTGCTGCTGGTTCATTGCAGTCTTCTTCTGCACCATAACTTGCTTCGCTTCTCTTCTTCCCCCCTCCCTGTACACGTACACAGGCTTGCTTTACATCAAACACAGCAGCTGTTCAGAAAATGCAATCAATATTTTTCACAGAACTACCTCTTACATTAACGTAAAAGAGTTTGGCTGTGGGAGCACATGATTCTGCAGAAACATTTAAAAATGTAGTCAGTCTGTTTTCTTGTTGCTCGTTTGCTCTTCCGCTGAATAAAAAATGTGTCGATAACTGCTGCTGCCAGGGACTGTTGTCATTCCTCACTCTGTCTCTCTCTCTCTCACACACACACACACACACACACACACACACACACACACACACACACACACACACACACACACACACACACATCTTTTCATTTATTTTATTTTACAGTCGCTAAACAGCGATTGTAAAATAAACGCTCCATCGATCTCGCTGTTCACTGTCTCTCATACACACATACATAGTCTCTTCTGCTTTCACACACAAACCCATACATACAAATTCTACTTTCATTCACTGACACATGCAACCAGAAACATAACCACATATGTACACATACATAAATGGACAAATAAATGTCCGGAACTGCAGGCTACAAAAAATGTGCTTACCTGAAATTTCCCTTACTTCCTGCTGAAAATGCACTGGATGTTCTTCGTTCCACATTGCTGCAGTCCTTACTATTGGGTAGTCCGCTGTCCAGTCGGCCCGAATACCAGAGTATATGGCTGACGTCGGTCAGGGCGCATTAGACTGACGTCAGTACGTCAGGGTACTAATGCGCATGACCGACGTCATATCCTCAGTCTTTTTTGCCGCATGGTCCGATGCAGAAGCAGTTTTGCGAGTGCAGGTTGGCGTTCTGAAATATTTCCGAAACCGGAGTTTCAGACCGAATCAGAGTTGGCTAAGTACCCGTTGGGAACATTTTGGTTTTTCTTGCCTCAGTATTTAACCGGATGTCAGAAAAAGTGAATAACTGTATTTCTTGTGAAACAGATACCTCATAGGGAATACCATACCTTGTGTATACCTTGTTTAGGGCCTGAGCACGACGTTGTTGGATGCCGCTCTTGTGCTAGGTTTAACAAACGCACTATTAAGAGGCGGTTAGACTGTGCCAGGTTAGTGTTTGGGAAGCGTTGCAATTATAAAATGCCGTCGGATGCTCCGACGCCCGCTTCGTCCAAGAAGCGCAAGGACAAAACAGCGAAGCCTAGGGTTGATGAACCGGCAGTCCCGGACGTCGGTTCTTTAGAAACTCGGTGGAGCCAGAGGTTTTGCCAGGAGTTTCTTTGGAGTCTCAGGCAGAGACTTTACTGTTACAGGATGTGCCTTCTCAGGAGGTAGGCCAGGCTGAGGGGGCTTCTCAGGTAACTGTTCTTCCCTCTCTTCCCAAGGTAGTTAGAGCCTCTCCTTCTGTTGCCAAAACTTCTTTGAGAGGTAGGCCAAGTTCAGCTTCAGTGGGGGCTTCTCCTAGCATTTCAGGTTCTGTGCCTAAGAAACATATGCTTAAAATGGCAGAAGATTTGATTACTATGATTAGAGGTTCTATGCCCCTCCTGATAAGAGGCCTAGGGTGGAACCGAGTTTGATAGTTTTGAACAGTGTTCAGAGGCCTCTGAGTCTTCTGCGGAAGATTTGCAGGAGTATCCTCCTTATTCTGATTCTGATGTGGATGATTCCACTCCTACAGCTTCTCCTCCTGAGGATTTCTCATTTTCAGAGACTCTGCATTCTATGAGGGAGCACTTTAAATGGGAAGGCCAGGATTACTCTGATTCCAGGAAAAGGCTTAGGAATTCTTGTTTTGCCCCAGCATAGGCCCTTAGCTATACCTCCTGTGTTGAATGTGGTGGAAGATGTTTTTGCAGAGGCTTCCCTGAACCCTGATTCTTTGCCTCCTGCTCCTGTTAAACCTGATAGGTACTATAGGGTGCCTGAAGCTCATAAGTATCTTTTAAGAGTCCTAGGGCAGACCGAAACTGTTTCTCAGGGACCTAAAGGTGTTAAGGCCTCTGTGGTTAAAAACCCTGTTCCCACTGATAAAGAGGCAAGGGCTTTGGATAGATGGGGAAAGAAAGTGTATACTTCTTCCACTTTAGCCATGAGGCGTTGAATTGTCAGTTTCACATGCTTAAATATCAAAATTATCTCCTTTCACAACTGAAATCTAAGGTGGATGCTTTGGCGGAAGGTATTGAGTGTAAAGAGTTGCTGGATTTAGTTCATGTGTCTGAGCAAGTGGGTAAGCATTCTTTGCAATGTGGTTTTGATGCTGTACAGGCCTCCTCGAGGGTGGCTGCCACTAGTTCTGTTCTTCGCAGGCATGCCTGGTTGAGGGATCAGAATTTAGCTGAGCATGTTAAGACAAGGATTTTGGATGCTCCTTTACAGTCTGATGTGTTGTTTGGTTCGCCTGTGGAAGCAGTTTTAAAGAAAATGGAGGACAAAGCTAAGTCTATGCAAACTGTTAAAGATTTTTGCAGGTGCAGCCACCAAGTTTAGTAGAAATTGGCCTACTAAGGGATGGACATATCCTGCTTATGATTCCCAGTCTAGGGGTAGGTCTAGGCGTGGTAGGGGCAGAGCTCAAGGTTCTTTTAGGCCTAGAACAGGAGTTCACCTGCTCAGACTTCTGGTGAGGGCAGGGGTCAGTCCTTTCGTAAACAGACCCAATGACCTGCCTTTTCAGCTGCCAGTAGATTCTCGTCTGGCAGCTCCTTTGGGAGGAAGACTGTCTCTTTTCAAAGGAAATTGGGATTTAATTACTCAAGACAGATGGGTGTTGGATATCATTCACCACGGTTACAGGTTTTATTTCCATACATTGCCCCCTTTCAAAGGCATGCCAGATGTTCCTCCTCCACAAAGGAAAGAGGCCCACAAGCAAATTTCTCTGTTACTCCAAATAGGGGCCATTCAGCCAGTCCCTGTATCAGAAAGGGGCCTAGGATTTTATTCTCGCCTGTTCCTAGTACCAAAGAAGGGGAACACGTGGAGACCAATTTTGGATTTATCTATCCTCAACACTTATCTGGACATTCCCAAGTTCAAAATGTTGACGTTACAACAGCTTTTACCTCTGCTGGGCAAAGATCACTGGATGGTAACTTTAGATCTCAAGGAAGCTTACCTTCATGTGCCTATAAGACTAAGTTGCAGGAAGTATCTGCGTTTTCGAGCTGGAAATTCTCATTATCAGTTCTCTGCATTGCCCTTTGGCTTATCTACTGCGCCCAGAGTATTCACAAAGGATGTTCTTCGTCTTCCATTGCTGCAGTCCTGACTATTGGGTATAGTCCGCGTCCCAGTCGGCCCGAATACCAGAGTATAAGGCTGGCGTCGGTCAGGC
Source organism: Protopterus annectens (assembly GCF_019279795.1). Taxonomy (NCBI): domain Eukaryota; kingdom Metazoa; phylum Chordata; order Ceratodontiformes; family Protopteridae; genus Protopterus; species Protopterus annectens. The sequence goes on along the minus strand of NC_056748.1, from coordinate 833,738,662 downwards.
GCATTAGACTGGCGTCAGTGCGTCAGGGTACTAATCGCATGACCGGCGTCATATCCTCAGTCTTTTTTGCCGCATGGTCCGATGCAGAAGCAGTTTTGCGAGTGCAGGTTGGCGTGCTGAAATATTTCGAACCGGAGTTTCAGACCGAAACAGAGTTGGCTAAGTACCCGTTGGGGAACATTTTGGTTTTTCTTGCCTCAGTATTTTACCGGATGTCAGAAAAAGTGAATAACTGTATTTCTTGTGGGAAACAGATACCTCATAGGGATTATCATACCTTGTGTATACCTTGTTTAGGGCCTGAGCACGGCGTTGTTGGTTGCCGCTCTTGTGCTAGGTTTAACAAACGCACTATTAAGAGGAGGTTAGACTGTGCCAGGTTAGTGTTTGGGAAGCGTTGCAATTATAAAATGCCGTCGGATGCTCGGCCGCTTCCTCAAGAAGCGCAAGGATAAAACAGTGAAGCCTAGGGTTGAGGAACCGGCAGTCCCGGACGTCGGTTCTTTGGAAACTCAGTGGAGCGGAGGTTTTGCCAGGAGTTTCCATGGAGTCCCAGGCAGAAACTATACTCTTACAGGATGTGCCTTCTCAGGAGGTAGGCCAGGCTGAGGGGCTTCTCAGGTGACTGTTCTTCCCTCTCTTCCCAAGGTAGTTAGGGCCTCTCCTTCTGTTGCAAAACTTCTATGAGAGGTAGGCCTACTTCAGCTTCAGTGGGGGCTTCTCCTACCATTTCAGGTTCTGTACCTAAGAAACATATGCTTAAGATGGCAGAAGATTTGATTACTATGATTAGGGGTTCTATGCCCCGCCTGATAAGAGGCCTAGGGTGGAACCTGAGTTTGAGAGTTTTGAACAGTGTTCTGAGGCTTCAGAATCTTCTGTGGAAGATTTGCAGGAGTATCCTACCTATTCTGATTCTGATGTGGATGATTCCACTCCTACAGCGTCTCCACCTGAGGATTTCTCATTTTCAGAGACTTTGCATTCCATGAGGGAGCACTTTAAATGGGAAGGCCAGGATTACTCTGACTCCAGGAAAAGGCTTAGGGAGTTCTTGTTTTACCCCAGCATAGGCCTTTAGCTATTCCTCCTGTGTTGAATGTGGTGGAAGATGTTTTGCAGAGGCTTCCCTGAACCCTGACTCTTTGCCTCCTGCTCCTGTTAAGCCTGATAGGTATTATAGGGTGCCGAAGCTCATAAATATTTGTTTAAGAGTCCTAGGCGGACCCAGAAACTATTTCCCAGGGGCCTAAGGGTGTAAAAGCTTCTGTGGTTAAAATCCTGTCCCCACTGATAAAGAGGCGGGGCTTTGGATAGGTGGGGAAAGAAAGTGTATACTTCTTCCACTCTAGCCATGAGAGCTTTGAATTGTCAGTTTCACATGTTAAAATATCAGAATTACCTTCTTTCACAATTGAAATCTAAGGTGGATGCTTTGGCGGAAGGTATTGAGTGTAAAGAGTTGCTGGATTTGGTTCATGTGTCCGAACAAGTGGGTAAGCATTCTTTGCAATGTGGTTTTGATGCTGTACAGGCCTCCTCGAGGGTGGCTGCTACCAGCTCTGTTCTTCAGAGCATGCCTGGTTGAAGGATCAGAATTTAGCTGAGCATGTTAAGACAAGGATTTTGGATGCTCCTTTACAGTCTGATGTGTTGTTTGGTTCGCCTGTGGAAGCTGTTTTAAAGAAAATGGAGGACAAAGCTAAGTCTATGCAAACTGTTAAAGATTTTCTGCAGGTGCAGCCACCGAAGTTTAGTAGAAATTGGCCTGCTAAGGGGTGGACATATCCTGCTTATGATTCTCAGTCTAGGGGTAGGTCTAGACGTGGTAGGGGCAGGGCTCAAAGTTCTTTTAGGCCTAGAACAGGGAGTTCACCTGCTCAGACTTCTGGTGAGGGCAGGGGTCAGTCCTTTCGTAAACAGACCCAATGACCTGTTTTTTCAGCTGCCAGCAGATTCACGTCTGGCAGCTCCTTTGGGAAGACTGTCTCTTTTCAAAGAAAATTGGGATTTAATTACTCAAGACAAATGGGTGTTGGATTTCATTCACCACGGTTACAGATTTTATTTCCATACAATGCCCCCTTTCAAAGGCATGCCAGACGTTCCTCCTCTACAAAGAAAAGAGGCTCACAAGCAAGTTTTACAGTTACTTCACATAGGGGCCATTCAGCCAGTCCCTGTGTCAGAGAGGGGCCTAGGATTTTATTCTCGCCTGTTCCTTGTACCAAAGAAGGGGAACACGTGGAGACCAATTTTGGATTTATCTCTCCTCAACACGTTTTTGGACATTCCCAAGTTCAAGATGTTGACGTTACAACAGCTTTTACCTCTGCTGGGCAAAGATCACTGGATGGTAACTTTAGATCTCAAGGAAGCTTACCTTCATGTGCCTATAAGGCTAAGTTGCAGAAAGTTTCTGCGGTTTCGAGCTGGAGATTCTCATTATCAGTTCTCTGCATTGCCCTTTGGCTTATCTACTGCGCCCAGAGTATTCACAAAGGTTCTGGCTCCAGTGATAGCTTACTTCAGGCTTCAAGGAATTCAAATCTATCCTTACTTGGACGACTGCCTGATTCTGGCTCAAGAAAAGGAAGACCTTCTACAGCATCTGGGATATGTTATAGCAGTGCTAAGATGCCTAGGGTATTCTGTGAACGAAATAAAGTCCAGTCTAGTACCCTCACAAGACATGTGCTTTCTGGGTGTAAGACTGAATACAGCAGCCCAGATGGCCTTTTTAACCCCGGACAAACAAAAGAGTCTGTCACTTTACTTCCATCAACTATCTCATCAGTCCGTGCTGACTGCAAGGACAGTCCTTCAAGCATTAGGGTTCATGGCATCTTGTATTCTGGTGCTTCCCAATGCCAAACTGCATATGAGGAAGCTACAATGGTATCTCAAAATGTATGGACACAGCACTGCCAGGATTTGGACACTGTCATTCAAATAATACCTTGCATTCAAAAGGAATTTTTGTGGTGGGCTCAGGAATGTCACCTAAACAAGGGACTCTCTGTGACCCGGCCAGAGGCAAGTCAGATTCTAACGACAGATGCCTCGGACATTGCTTGGGGAGCTCATCTAAATGGAAAGTGGATACAAGACAAGTGGCCTGCCAGACTACAGCATCTACATATCAACATGAAGGAGATGTTAGCAGTCCAGTTTGCATTAATGGCTTTCAAGGAGTTACTTCTTCCAGGGCAGGTGTTGATTCTAACAGACAACACAACTGTCATGTGGTACATCAACAAGCAAGGGAACACATTCTTATCCTCTATGCAGGCAAGCAATGATTTTATGGGAGACTGCGCTAAGCTTGCAACTAACTCTTCAGGCAAGGTTTCTGCCAGGAGCACAGAACTCCTTAGCAGATGTGTTAAGCAGACAAATCATGGATCCCCACGAGTGGAAACTGGATCTTCATGTATTTCAGAAACTGACAGTGTCATGGGGAACTCCAGACATAGATCTGTTCGCTTCTCCACTAAACCACCAGCTGCCAAAGTATTGCACAAAGGGGTTTCATCACACAGCTTGGAAAGTGGATGCTCTGTCTTTCAGTTGGAAAAACCTTCATGTGTATGCCTTTCCACCTCTACCGCTTCTTCCAAAGGTACTATTAAAGGTCAGACAAGACAGGCCAAGGATGATTTTGATAGCTCCAGATTGGCCTCGCAACACTGGTACCCACTTCTACGGAGTCTGGTAAGAAGCCTCCATGGCCTTTACCTCTGATTCCTCATCTGTTGTCTCAGAAGGACGGTCATCTGCTCAATGTCAAGCTTCACTCTCTTCATCTAACAGCCTGGCATATTCTGTGTTGAAACACAGCAGGTCTCAACTTCCTCAACAAGTTTTAAATGTGATTATGGAAGCTAGAAGGCCTAGTACTAGGAGAGTGAAAATGGAAGAGATTTTTATTTTGGAGTACAGCAAAGAATTTGGAGATTTCAGAGCCTAATTTGAGTGTGGCTCTTCAATATCTTACTGAATTATTGGACAAAGGTTTGTCCTTCTCTTCCATAAAGATTCATGCTGCAGCAATTTCAGCTCACTATGATTGTGACCCACCTTTGTTTTCGCATCCTTTGTTCAAGCAGTTTCTTAGAGGGGCAAAGAATATAACACCCCACGTGAGCTCCTACTCCTGCTTGGGATCTCAATTTTGTGTTGGAAAAACTTACTCTACAACCTTTTGAGCCTGCAGCTACTGCTGAATTGAAATATTTGTCATGGAAGACTGCTTTTCTGTTGGCTATTACTTCTGCAAGAAGGGTGTCTGAGTTGCAGGCCCTTATGGCAGTAGAGCCCTTTTGATTTTCCATAAGGACAGGGTATCATTACGTACTAATCCTTCCTTTATGCCTAAGGTGGTTTCTAGTGTGGCTTTAAACCAAACTATTCATTTGCCTACTTTTTGCAGATCCTCAAAATAAAGGGAAAAGATTTTGCACACTTTAGATGTACACAGGCAATTGCGTTATTATTTGAGCAGGACTAAAATTTTAGGCAGTCTCAGCAGTTACTTGTTTCTTTTGCTTTGAGTTCACAGGGCAAGCCTGTGTCAAAACAAACTATTTCTAGGTGGATTGGCTTTTGCATTGCATTTTGTTATTCCCATCATGGTAAGGAGATTCCAGCTGGGATCAGGCCTCATTCCACTAGGGCTACTGCCACTTCAACAGCATTTCTAAGGGGGGTGGCAACTAAGGATATTCTGGAGGCAGCTACTTGGAGTTCAGTGCATACTTTCTCTAGGCATTATCACCTTCCTATATACTCTAAGACTAGGGCTGGTTTTGCCACAGCTGTTTTACAAGGCATGTTGTCAGCTCCTACTACTTCATAATTTGCCAGCCTCCCTTACCTCTGCTTTGGGATTCTACCCAATAGTCAGGACTGCAGCAATGGAAGACGAAGAACATAGTACAGTTTTGTACCTACCATAAATGTAGATGTTCGAGGATTCCATTGCTGCAGTCTCCCTCCTTCCCCTCTGTGTTTAGGGGTGGTTGTGTAGGTGAGTTTACATGCTTATCTTTTATATATATATATTGTTGTATATATTATACATGTTTTTGGTGCAGGTTGTTTTGGGACTTGTCTTTTTGGGTCTTCTGACATCTGGGGCAAGAAAAGACTGAGGATATGACGTCGGTCATGCGCATTAGTACCCTGACGTACTGACGTCAGTCTAATGCGCCCTGACCGACGTCAGCCTTATACTCTGGTATTCGGGCCGACAGGGACGCGGACTATACCCAATAGTCAGGACTGCCGCAATGGAATCCTCGAACATCTACATTTATGGTAGGTACAAAACTGTACTTTCTGGCTCCAGTGATAGCTTACTTCAGGCTAAAAGGAATTCAAATCTATCCTTACTTGGACGACTGCCTGATTCTGGCTCAAGAAAAGGAAGACCTTATACAGCATCTGGAATATGTTATAGCAGTGCTAAGATGCCTAGGGTATTCTGTGAACGAAATAAAGTCCAGTCTAGTACCCTCTCAAGACATGTGCTTTCTGGGTGTGAGACTGAATACAGCAGCCCAGATGGCCTTTTAACCCCGGACAAACAAAAGAGTCTATCACTTTACTTCCATCAACTATCTCATCAGTCCGTGCTGACTGCAAGGACAGTCCTTCAAGCATTAGGGTTCATGGCATCTTGTATTCTGGTGCTTCCCAATGCCAAACTGCATATGAGGAAGCTACAATGGTATCTCAAAATGTATGGACACAGCACTGCCAGGATTTGGACACTGTCATTCAAATAATACCTTGCCTTCAAAAAGAATTTTTGTGGTGGGCTCAGGAATGTCACCTAAACAAGGGACTCTCTGTGACCCGGCCAGAGGCGAGTCAGATTTTAACGACAGATGCCTCGGACATTGCTTGGGGAGCTCATCTAAATGGAAAGTGGATACAAGACAAGTGGCCTGCCAGACTACAGCATCTACATATCAACATGAAGGAGATGTTAGCAGTCCAGTTTGCATTAATGTCTTTCAAGGAGTTACTTCTTCCAGGGCAGGTGTTGATTCTAACAGACAACACAACTGTCATGTGGTACATCAACAAGCAAGGGGGAACACATTCTTATCCTCTATGCAGGCAAGCAATGATTTTATGGGAGACTGCGCTAAGCTTGCAACTAACTCTTCAGGCAAGGTTTCTGCCAGGAGCACAGAACTCCTTAGCAGATGTGTTAAGCAGACAAATCATGGATCCCCACGAGTGGAAACTGGATCTTCATGTATTTCAGAAATTGACAGTGTCATGGGGAACTCCAGACATAGATCTGTTCGCTTCTCCACTAAACCACCAGCTGCCAAAGTTTTGCACAAAGGGGTTTCATCACACAGCTTGGAAAGTGGATGCTCTGTCTTTCAGTTGGAAAAACCTTCATGTGTATGCCTTTCCACCTCTGCCTCTTCTTCCAAAGGTGCTATTAAAAGTCAGACAAGACAAGCCAAGGATGATTTTGATAGCTCCAGATTGGCCGCAACACTGGTACCCACTACTAAGGAGTCTGGTAAGGAAGCCTCCATGGCCTTTACCTTTGATTCCTCATCTGTTATCTCAGAAGGACGGTCATCTGCTCAATGTCAAGCTTCACTCTCTTCATCTAACAGCCTGGCATATTCTGTGTTGAAACACAGCAGGTCTCAACTTCCTCAACAAGTTTTAAATGTGATTATGGAAGCTAGAAGACCTAGTACAAGGAAAGTGTACGCAGAAAAATGGAAGAGATTTTTATTTTGGAGTACAGCAAAGAATTTGGAGATTTCTGAGCCTAATTTGAGTGTGGCTCTTCAATATCTTACTGAGTTATTGGACAAAGGTTTGTCCTTCTCTTCCATTAAGATTCATGCTGCAGCAATTTCAGCTCACTATGATTGTGACCCACCATTGTTTTCATCCTTTGTTCAAGCAGTTTCTTAGAGGGGCAAAGAATATAAGACCCCCACGTAGAGCTCCTACTCCTGCTTGGGATCTCAATTTTGTGTTGGAAAAACTTACTCTACAACCTTTTGAACCTGCGGCTACTGCTGAATTGAAATACTTGTCATGGAAGACTGCTTTTCTGTTGGCTATTACTTCTGCAAGAAGGGTGTCTGAGTTGCAGGCCCTTATGGCAGTAGAGCCTTTTTTTGATTTTCCATAAGGATAGGGTATCATTACGTACTAATCCTTCCTTTATGCCTAAGGTGGTTTCTAGTGTGGCTTTAAACCAAACTATTCATTTGCCTACTTTTTATGCAGACCCCCAAAATAAAGGGGAAAAGATTTTGCACACTTTAGATGTACACAGGCAATTGCGTTATTTAAGCAGGACTAAGGATTTTAGGCAGTCTCAGCAGTTGTTTGTTTCTTTTGCTTTGAGTTCAGGGCAAGCCTGTGTCAAAACAAACTATTTCTAGGTGGATTGGGTTTTGCATTGCATTTTGTTATTCCCATCATGGCAAGGAGATTCCAGCTGGGATTAGGCCTCATTCCACCAGGGCTACTGCCACTTCAACAGCATTTCTAAGGGGGGTGGCAACTAAGGATATTTTGGAGGCAGCTACTTGGAGTTCAGTGCATACTTTCTCTAAGCATTATCACCTTCCTATCTACTCTAAGTCTAGGGCTGGTTTTGCCACAGCTGTTTTGCAAGGCATGTTGTCAGCTCCTACTTCTTTATGATTTGCCAGCCTCCCTTACCTCTGCTTTGGGATTCTACCCAATAGTAAGGACTGCAGCAATGTGGAACGAAGAACATAGTACAGTTTTGTACCTACCATAAATGTAGATGTTCGAGGATCCACATTGCTGCAGTCCAATTACCTCCCTCCTTCCCCTCTGTGTTTAGGGGTGGTTGTGTAGGTGAGGTTATATGCTGATATTTTTGTATATATTGTACATATTTTTGGTGCAGGTATTTTGGGCCTTGTCTTTTTAGGGTCTTCTGACATCTGGGGCAAGAAAAGACTGAGGATATGACGTCGGTCATGCGCATTAGTACCCTGACGTACTGACGTCAGTCTAATGCGCCCTGACCGACGTCAGCCATATACTCTGGTATTCGGGCCGACTGGACAGCGGACTACCCAATAGTAAGGACTGCAGCAATGTGGATCCTCGAACATCTACATTTATGGTAGGTACAAAACTGTACTTTTTCTGTGAAGAGGGATCCTGCAGCAGGCTCGTTGTAGTCTATATATGCAGGCTATATGTCTTCTTTAAATTAAAAGGGAGCAATGTTGCTACAGGAATCTTTTTTTATTACCATAACCAAAGAATTGTGAAGTGCGGAGGCGGAGATGTCATACAGGTGGCCATAACCCATGAATCTGATTGGCTGTGACTGCGGACTATAGTCTTTCTTTATTTTCTGAAACGTTCAATTAATTTTATAGATTTAGAACATTTAGCCTTGTTTTTTTTTATTTACTCCAGGTGAAGGAAGGAAGCAAGGGAGTGTGCATTTGTCACTGGGACAACTCTGTACAATATAACGTAATGCTGATAAAATCGGCTAGCTGTGAGAGATTACAGCCACAAAAAGTCGATTTTCTCTAAAAAACCTTATGTAAACTATCATCAACTGCACTTTAAAAATAAAGTTGAGAAGGTACTTAACAAAATTTAGGTACCTTTTCAACTTAGTTTTTGGCCGTGGAGTTAAGCTGTGCTTATAAACATACTCTCGCTACTAGAAGGCACTCGGGTGTAATGTACAAGAAAAGCTCTCGTCTCAGTGAGCAGTCGGATGTAACCTTAGATGCACCCTGTGACGGTACTCGGGGTTAATGAGTTAATAACCCCAAAACATTATACATTCCACATAAGGTCTTTCCCCTCTCTTTCTCCATGTGTTTAACAACCTTCCCCTCTCTTCCTTTCATCCCTGCCTTATCCAGTCCCCAGCTATCATAAGCACTGCTCTCTCTTCTACCTGTTTGCTTTAAACAGATCAGAGCAGAAGATACTGAACACTTCACAAACAAATTCCACTACATGGTCTAACTGATTCAGACAGCCTTGCCCATAGTGTAACTTGCCCTCTGCAACACATCTACAGCCTTATCTGTCCACAAACTCAGTACCAGAATTATGGGCAAGTGCTTTTGTTAAGCCATTACCAACTAACTTAAGCCCTCAAAAGCCTCCTGCTTCTGGCTTATCTCCAGTCCACCCACAATTGGGAAAATACTTTAAGTGATAGTATATAACCAACTCCGCTCATATTTACAGCACTACCACCTGTGTTAAAATGTGGTCAGGTAGGAACACAGGGAAAGTTCTCTGGGTCCTAACCAGTAACATGCTATGTGGCATATATAAGGACAGCCTTCGTGGAGCTCTTTTTATTTATCCAGTTAATGCGTTTGACCTGGTTGGCAACTCCATTCTCACAAGCCACACAGTAGAAGTTGGTGTTAGCCTCACAACTTCAGGATGGTTCCAAAATTTCCTCAGTAGTAGATCCATCAGAGTGAAGATTGGAGCATCCTTTTCAAATGAGGCAGTCATCACTAAAGGTGAACCTTAAGGATGTGTCCTTGACCTGCTTATTTTCTTCATCTTCATCAGTGAACAAAATCTTACTAAGTTAATTCTACAGTCAGCTTAAAATATCAGTCACTTCTGTGCTGTCAAACCCAAACAATAAGAATATGCGTACTCTTGCAAAATGTTTTATCCTTGATCTCTTCAAGTACTAAATACCATACCCTTGTATTGAGTGTTGTAAACAGGTTGGATCAATAATAACAGTAACGCACACTCATCACCAAACATTAACTTCTTTGGTTTCAACAAAGTAATAACCTACAGGGCTGCTGTAACTGGATCTGTGATAAGAAGGCAGGCTTGGCTCAGAGCAAAGTCTGCCTGACCATGTTAAAGCAAAATTGTTGGATGCTCCTTTACAACAGGACAGTCTATTTGGTAATAAGGTTGAAGAAGTTTTGAAAAAGATGGAAGATAAAGCTAAATCTATGCAAACTGTGAAATATTTCCTACAAGTGCAGCCACCCAGGTTTAGTAGGCACTGGCCTAGTAAGAACTGGTCCTTTCCAGTACCCACCAGAGCTGCTCAGGTCAATCCCAGACATTCCAAAGGCTCCAAGTTTCAGTCACAAGGAACTTTTACAACAAAGCAATGGGGTACCTCCACCTCCAAATCTGGAAGCAACAAGGCACCTTCCTATGGTAAACAGTCTCAATGACTTTCCACTGCAATCACCAAGCACTTATCTGTTGGCCACCCCTTTGGGCGGAAACTGGCACTTCATGCACAAAACTGGCAATTGATTACCCAGGACAAATGGGTTTTAAATATAGTCTCCCAGAGATACAGATTTCATTTCCACACTTTGCCAGTCCCAAACAGATGGCCAGACCTGCCTCCAAATCAGTGGGCAGAGGCCCAGAAACAAATTATGTCCCTCATGGATATGGGGGCTATTCAACCAGTACCAGAAAAGGAAAAGGGACAAGGTTTTTATTCAAGACTTTTCCTGGTACCCAGAAAAGACAAATCATGGTGTCCAATCCTGGACTTGGCCGTTCTAAATACATTTCTGGACATTCCAAAATTCAAGATGCTGACTCTTCAATAGTTACTCCGTATGCTAGGCAAGGATGCTTGGTTGGTAACTCTAGACTTGAGTCATACCTGCATATCCCAATCAGGGAATCTTGCAGAAGATACCTCCACTTCAAAGCAGGCTTATTTGCATTACCAGATGTTCTTCGTGTTTCACTGTTGCAGTCATTACATTTGGGTAATCTGCTGGCAGTTTGCCCTCAGTCAGCCTGAATTCCAAAGTCTTGGGTCCTGCATCGGTTGTTGTCTTCTCTTCCATGACGTCAGGTCGTCAGGGGTATAAAACATGAAGCCGACGCCATTTTCTTTAGTCTTTCTTGCCGCGCAGTGCCCGAAGCAGAAGCATTTCGTAAGTGCCGGTTGGCCGACTACTGAAATATTCGCGTTTGAGTTTCAGAACCGAAGTCTTCAATAAAGCTAAGTACCCCATTGGGGAAATTTTTTTCTTGCTTTTTACCGATGTCAGAAAAAGTTAATTGTATTACTTGTGGGAGGCAAATACCTCATAAGGATTTCCATTTATACTGTATTCCTTGCCTAGGCCCTGATCACAATGTGCCTGGCTGTCAGTTTTGTGCTAGATTTAACTAACGCATTATTAAACGTCGGTATATTTTTGCATGTAAGTATTTTGGAAACAGATTTAACTACCCAGAGATGTTGTCGGATAGCAATCCGACTACCGGAGTGCATAAAAAATGCAAAGAAAAGGACAGAGAAAGGCAGTCGAGATCCAAAACCGACGACGAAGCTTCTCCTAAGCCAGTCGCCGGTACTCGGTGAGGTGCTTTCACAGCCCCTGATACCGGCTACCTTCGAGTCGCAGGCCTCTGCCAACACCCATGTGGAGTCAGGCATGCCACAAGATACTCAGGGTATTGGACTGACTGATGTATTTTCCTCAGATTGGTCCGGAGCCGTTGAGCAGGCACCGGCTTCTGAGGGTGTATTCAGACCTCAACATTTTTACATCAAACCGACGAAAGCTGCAAAACCAAAGGCAAAGACACCTTCTAAAACTAAAAAGCCGACGCCTGAGCCACATGCACAGGCCTCTATGTCTAAAAAACAGATGATCAAAATGGCTGAAGACCTTATTACTTTGATCAGGGGTACCCGTCCCCCTCCAGATAAGAGGCCTAGGCAAGACACTGACTATGAATCTTCAGATCAGGTTTCTATTTCTTCTGATTCCTCTTCTGATCAGGAATTATCTTTACTTCCCTATGAGGATTCTGATGCTGAGGAGTCTATTTCATCTGCATCTCCTCCTGAGGATTATTCATTTGGAGAAACTTTGCATAATTTGAGGGAGCATTTTCACTGGGAGAGTCAAGACTTCTCAGAATCAAAAAAAAGGCTCAGGGATTTCCTCCTCCTCCCTCAGCACAACACATTCCCCCTGTGTTAGACATTGTGGATGATGTTTTTTCGGAGTGAAGCCGACCCCTGACTCTTTACCTCCGGCTCCCAGTAAGCCTGACAGGTATTACAGGGTCCCTGACTCTCATAAATTTTTATTTAGAAACCCTGCTGCTGATCCTGAAACTATTTCACACGGTCCTAAGGGAGTTAAGGCCTCAACAGCAAAAACCCTACCCCCTCCAACAGATTCCAGGGCACTGGACAGATGGGGAAAAAAGGTTTATACACCTGCAACCTTGGCAATCAGGGCCTTAAACTGTCAATTTCATATGCTTAAGTACCAACAACATGTTATGGGATTGCTGAAACAGAAAATGATGTTGATTTCCGAATGTGCCGAATTTAAGGAATTGCAGGAATTATTGCATGCAGCTGAACAAGTTGGAAAGCATACTTTGCAATGTGGTTTTGATTCTTTAGAGGCCTCCTGCAGGGCCGCAGTTACTGGATCTGTGATTAGGAGGCATGCTTGGTTAAAGGAACAAAATTTGCCTGATCAGGTAAGGCAATTTGCCTGATAAGGCAGATGAGGTTTTAAAGAAAATGGAAGACAAAGCTAAGTCTATGCAAACTGTTAAAGATTTCTTACAAGTGCAGCCACCTAGATTCAGTAGACACTGGCCTACAAAAAATTGGTCCTTTCCTGTGTCAGACAGAGCTCAAGATCCAGATGCAGTAAAGGTTCCAGGTACCAGGCTCAAGACTCATACAGGTCAAAGCAATGGGGTGCATCCACCTCCAAATCTGGAGGAGATAAAGTGCAAACCTACAGAAAGCAATCCCAATGGATTCCCTCTGCCTACACCAACCACTTATCTTTTGGCAGGACCCATAAGGGAAAATTAGCACTTTTTGCTCAAAATTGACAGTTAATAACCCAGGACAAGTAGGTACTGAACATCATATCACAGGGATACAGATTCCATTTCCACACTCTGCCAATGACAAATGGTTGGCCAGACCTGCCAAAAAAAACAATGGGCAGAGGCACAGAAACAGGTTACGTCCCTCATGGATATGGGGGCCATTCAGATGGTACCACAACAGGAAAAAGGACAAGGTTTTTACTCAAGACTGTTCTTGGTACCCAGAAAGGACAAGTCCTGGCTGCCAATACTGGATTTATCGATTTTGAACACATTACCTGGACATTCCAAAATTCAGAATGCTCACTTTGCAACAGCATCTGCCCATGCTGGGCAAGAATGCTTGGCTGGTGACTTTAGACTTAAGAGGCATACCTGCATGTCCCAATAAGACAGTCGTGCAGAAGATGCCTCAGATTCAAGGCTGGCTTACTGCATTACCAATTCTTTGCACTGCCCTTTGGCTTATCTACTGCGCCCAGGGTCTTTACAAAGTGCCTGGCACCAGTAATTGCATTTTGCAGACAAAGAAGTATTCAAATATATTCTTACTTGGATGACTGTCTCATTCAAGCAGAGAACAAGGACACTCTTCTACGACACCTGGCGTTTGTGAAAAGGCTTCTAGCATGCCTAGGGTACACAATAAACGAAAATAAATCACAACTGGTACCCTCTCAAAAGATAACATTCCTGGGTGCAAGCTTGCATACAACTGCCCAGATGGCTTACCTCATGCCAGACAAACAAATGCAACTGACTACTTACTTCAAGCTGATGGCAACAAAAACCCAGTCTTCTGCAAGACAAATTCTGCAGGCTCTGGTCTTCATGGCATCCTGCATCCTACTAATTCCATGTGCAAGACTGCATATGAGGAAACTTCAGTGGTACCTAAAAAGTTTATGGTGTCAGCATTCACACAGTCTGGAAACCGTGATTCCTCTCATTCCCTGCCTGCAACAGGAATTTCTATGGTGGGCAAAGGCCTGTCACCAAAACATGGGACGGCCCTTCACTCTACCCCCTGCCAGCTAAACCTTAACAGACGCATCAGATTATGCCTGGGGGGCCCACATGGCAGAAAGATGCATTCAGGGCATATGGGCACCAAATCAAATGCATCTACATATCAACCAGAAAGAGATGCTAGCTGTTCAAAATGTCCTAACAGCATTCAAGGGCTTACTTCATCCAGGACAACTACTGATAAAGACGGACAACACCACAGTCATGTGGTATATAAACAAGTAAGGGGGCACGCACTCATACCCCCTCTGCAGATTAGCCATGGCACTCTGGGGCACAGCTTTGACCTTCCAGATAAATCTTCAAGCTCAATTCCTGCCAGGAAAACAGAACACACTGGCAGACGATTTAAGCAGAAACCTTATGGATCTGCACGAGTGGAAACTAAATCCACAAGTACTCAGCATGATAACAGAGAAATGGGGGAGCCCAGACATAGATCTATTTGCCTCTCCTCAAAATTATCAACTGAAAAGATTCTGCACAAGGACTTATCACAGGCAAGCATGGAAAGTGTACACCCTATCTTTCAGTTGGAAAAACCTGTCAGTTTACGCCTTTCCTCCTCTGCCTCTTCTACCAAAGGTCCTCCTAAAAGTCAGACAAGAGAAGCCAAGGATGATATTAATTGCCCCGGACTGGCCCCGCCAATACTGGTACCCAGTCCTAAGGAACTTGTCTTAATACCCAGCTTGGACCTTGCCTCAAAGACCACAACTACTGTCCCAGCAAAACAATCAGATCCTGCACATCAACTACAGACTCTGAACCTGGCAGCACGGCTAATCATGTAATCATACCAATGACGCCTCTCAGTAAAGCTGTGATGGATGTAATTTTGGAAGCCAGAAGACCTAGTACTAGAAAATCTTATGCTGACAAATGGAAGAGATTTTGTGCTTGGAATCAAGCACAAGGAACTGATACAGCAGAACCACATATTCCTCAGATATTACATTACTTAACTGAGATGCTTGACAAAGGCCTATCTTTCTCATCAATCAAAATCCATGCCTCTGCCATTTTGGCTCATTACAATACAGAGCCACCAATCTTTTCTCATCCCTTACTAATGCAGTATCTTAGAGGAGCCAAAAACTTAAGGCCTCCTAGAAGATCACCATTACCTGCATGGGACCTCAATTATGTGTTGGAAAAGCTCACCCTGCCTCCATTTGAACCAGCCGCTAAAGTTCTTATCATGGAAGACAGCCCTGCTACTAGCAATTACTTCAGCAAGAATGGATGTCCTTCATGGATGCATCTGCAGTCATAACAAGTGGGTTGTCCTGTCGTCAGGCAGCCCTGCAGTCGGCCGGATTCCAAAGTCCGGTCCGCTTCGCTGATGTCGCACTCCACCCGACGTCATCTCTGTTGGTCTTCGGTATAAAAGCATCAGCCGGCGCCATTTTCCTCAGTCTTTCTTGCCGCATGGCGAAGCAGAAGCTGTTCGCAAGTGCCGGTCGGTCGGATCGAGATTACTTCTACCGAATACTAGACTTCTAAAGCTAAGTACCCCGGGGACTCTTTCTTGCCTCAGCCGATGTCAGAAAAAGTTAACAATTGTTTAACCTGTGGGAAACAAATACCTCATAAAGATTTCCACTCTTACTGTCTGCCTTGTTTAGGCCCAGCCCACGGCGTAGCAGCCTGTTCGCCTGTGCCTCTTTCAACCGTGCAGGCGGTCGGAGTTTGCAGAACAGTTTTTCGGTTCTGATTTTGCGTACATTATGCCGCCGGATCCTCCGACTACCCAATCTACCAAAACGCAAAGATAAAGACCGACAGTTTCGCCGAAACCACGGTAAAGCTGTCTCGGTTTCGGCAAACTGATCAAAGTACAGCTGAACCTATTCTTACAACTGAGCCCCTGCTACAACTCTTGAATCGACCTCAGAAATTTTACCCACTACGGTGGTTGACTTATCAGACACCATCCCTTGGATGTCTCTACCCCAGCACGTGGTGCTGCTAGGCCTCCAGCAGCCATGTCCATTAAGGCCTTCGCCAGGGCTAAAGCAGCCAAGACTACTAAAACAGTGCCTGTTAAACCCCCACATCCAGGCCCTCTTCTAGTTCTCAAATGCTTTGGCAGAAGATTTAATTTCTTTAATTAGAGGATCTCAATCTCACCCAGACAGGGCCTCTCAGCCCCAGAGAAGAGACCTAGGGCAGAGCCCCTGAGCCAGTGTCTTCTGATGATTCTGCTGATGAATCAGACATAACTGACCAGCCAGAGGCTCCTTCTCCAATTTTGAAGATTCTGATGCTGAAGAATCCATTCCAGCTGCTTCCCCACCAGAAGAATTCTCCTTTGGGGAAACCTTGCATGCCATGCGAGAACAGTTCCAATGGCAGCAACAGGATTTTTCAGACTCCAGAAAAGACTTAGGACCTTTCTGCACCTCCCACAGCACAGGCCCTTAGCTATACCTCCTGTTCTCTCTGTGGTGGATGATGCTTTCAATGATGTTTGCTCGCTCCAGATTCTTTACCCCAGCCCCTGCCAAACCAGATAGATTTTACAGGGTGCCAGATACTCATCACCACCTTTACAAGGCCCCACTTGCAGACCCAGAAACTATATCCCAGGGTCCCAAGGCAGTAGCGACCACAGCTAAAAACCCTATTCCTTCTGAAAGGGAAGCAAGGTCATTAGACAGATGGGGTAAAAGGTCTACACTTCAGCTACTCTCTCAGCTAGAGCTTTAAACTGTCAGTTTCACATGATACAATACCAAGAGTTTATGCTTGATCAGTTAACTAAAAACTAACCACTGATGAATCTCTTGATAAGAAATATGTATTAGAGATGGTAAATAACATACAACAGGTTAGCAACCATTCCTTAAAATGTGGCTATGATGCACTGGAGGCTTCATTTAGATCAGCCATGACAGGCACAGTGATAAGAAGGCATGCATGGCTAAAGGAACAAGCTTTACGGATCATGTTAAAGCTAAGTTGCTAGATGCTCCTATGGACAAGACAAGTTTGTTTGGTACACCTGCCCAGCAGGTTATGAAGAAAATGGAAGAAAAGGCAAAATCTGTTCAAACTGTTAAAGATTTCTTGCAGGTTCAACCCCAAGGTTTAGCAGGAACTGGCCTGCCAAAATTGGTCCTTTCCTGACTCCACAAAATTTCAAAGGGGCAGGAATAGACGTTCCAGAGGCAGAAACCAATCCAGAGGAGGTGCCTACAGAGGGCGACAGTGGCAAGGTAACAACAGAGGCACAGACACAGCCACTGCCACTAGCCCAGCACACCCACAGTGACTCAATCCTAAATCCGCCACCAGGGAACAAATAGCAGCTCCTCTAGGCGGAAAGTTAACCTTATTTTCAAAGAACTGGCACTACATAACAAAAGACAAGTGGATTTTACAAACCATAGATCAAGGTTACCGGTTTCACTTCCACACTTTACCAGTCAAAAGAGGAATGCCAAATCTACCTCCAAATCAAAAACAGAGGCTCTACGGCAGATAATGGAGATAGCAAACATGAGAGCTGTGGAAAGAGTGCCAACAGCAGAACACGGAAAGGGTTCTATTCCAGACTATTCCTAGTTCCAAGAAAGGAAAAAGTTGGAGACCAATTCTCGACCTGTCCACCTTAAATACATACATCATTGTCCCAAAATTCAAAATGCTGACCCTACAGCAACTTCTTCCCATGCTGGGCAAGGAGTCTTGGCTGGTAACTCTAGATCTCAAGGAGGCATACCTGCACGTCCCCATTCGACCAATCTGCAGAAGATACCTCAGATTTCTTGCAGGATCAGAGCACTATCAATTCTCAGCATTGCCCTTTGGCTTATCTACTGCCCAGAGTATTCACAAAATGCCTGGCATCAGTAATCGCCCATTGCAGACTACAGGAATTCAAATTTACCCATACCTGGACGACTGCCTGCTACAAGGGACAACAAAAGCAAGCTGACAACAGATTTACAAAGGGTCATTTACTTGCTACAAGGACTGGGAT
Source organism: Protopterus annectens (assembly GCF_019279795.1). NCBI lineage: Eukaryota > Metazoa > Chordata > Ceratodontiformes > Protopteridae > Protopterus > Protopterus annectens. The sequence continues at coordinate 833,720,742 of NC_056748.1, read as the reverse complement.
ACACAGTCAATTTACAAAAGTCAAGGCTGATACCATCCCAAACAAGGACATTCTTGGCTGAATTGGACACAGTACAACAAATGGCATTCCTGACTACAGAAAAACAAAAGAACTTCCTCTTTACTTCTTGGCACTAACAAAACTGAACAAGTTAACAGCAAGAAAAGTTCTGCAGGCCTTGGGCTTCATGGCATCATGCATACTCTTGGTCCCATTTGCCAGACTACATATGAGGAAACTACAGTGGTACCTAAAGAATTTATGGTCCCAACACAGACACAGTCTAGAAACAGAAATCCCACTAATTCCATGCTTAAAACAGGAGTTCCTATGGTGGGCTCAGGCATGCCAGTCAAACCCAGGCCTACCCTTTCGCAGATGTCAACCAAGCCAGACCATCACAACAGACGCTTCAGACCTAGGATGGGGGGCCCACATGCTGGACAAATGCATGCAAGGATTGTGGACACAGGATCAACTTCACCTGCACATCAATCTAAAAGAAATGCTGGCAGTAAAACTGGCAATCCAAAAGTTCAAACCATTTCTCAAAGAGGGCCAGTTGATGATAAGGACAGACAACACCACAGTCATGTGGTACATCAACAAACAGGGAGGCACTCATTCATACCCCCTATGCAGAATGACCTTGGAGCTGTGGACCCTGGCACTCAGCTACAACATTCAGTTACAGGCAATATTTGTACCGGGCCCGGAAAGACAATACTCTAGCAGACATATTAAGCAGAACCACTTCGGATGCCCACGAATGGAAGCTGCACCCGGACATCTTCAAGACCATCTCAAAGAAATGGGGAATGCCACAGATAGACCTATTCGCATCACCTCTCAATCACCAGCTCAAAAAATTCTGCACAAGGACATTCCACCCACTAGCATGGAAAGTGGACTCACTCTCCTTCAACTGGAAAGGCCTAACAGCATATGCATTCCCACCTCTTCCTTTGATACACAAGGTACTACTAAAAATCAAGGAAGAACGTCCAAGGATAATCCTGATAGCTCCAAACTGGCCAAGACAACACTGGTACCCACTACTGAAGAGCATGTCTCGGAACAATATGTGGCCAATACCCTGATGCCTTTGATGTTAACTCAGAACAACTACAGCATCATACATCCAAGCCTAAAACGCTGCAACTGACTGCATGGAACATCACATAGCAGCAGCTAATCCAGAACTTTCCCAAAGAGTTAAAGACATTATTCTTGAAGCACGCAGACCTTCAACAAGAAGGAACTATGCTGGAAAATGGAAAAGGTTTGTCATTTGGAGTACGGAAAGAGGAAAAGATGTGTCAAACATAGATATGCCTAACATTCTGGAGTATCTGGCGAACTTCTTCATTCAGGCCTGTCCTACTCCTCCATCAAGATACATGCATCAGCTATTTCAGCAGAATACAGCTTTGATCCACCTGTTTTTCGCACCTTTGCTCAGGCAGTTCCTCAGAGGAATCAAGAATGTAAAACCTCCAAGGAAACCACCATTACCAGCTTGGGATTTAAACTTTGTGCTAGAAAAGTTGACACTATCACCCTTTGAACCAGCAGCAACAGCAGACCTACAACACCTGTCATGGAAAACTGCTTTCCTACTGGCAATTACTTCAGCAAGGAGGGTTTCAGAACTACAGGCCTTAATGGCAGTGCAACCCTTCCTAATCTTCCACCAAGATAGAGTGTCCATGAGGACTAATCCTACATTTATGCCCAAGGTGGTATCCAGAGTGTCTTTAAACCAGGCAACCCACCTACCTACCTTCTTTCCCAACCCACAAAACAGAGGGGCAAGACTACTGCATACGTTGGATGTACATAGACAGCTACGCTACTACTTGGACAGAACAAAAATAGCAGAAAGACTGACCAACTTTTTGTAGCCTATGCAACAGGAAGGGAAGGAAAAGCTATTTCCAAACAGACAATCTCCAAATGGATAGGAAATTGCATACGATACTGTTACTCCTTCCATGGAAAACCAATTCCACAGAACATAAGACCTCATTCTACAAGGGCAACAGCCACTACCACAGCCTTCTTACGAGGTGGCAACCAAAGACATTATTGAGGCGGCTACTTGGACCTCCGTGCATACATTTGCCAAGCATTATAATTTGCCTCTATATTCCAGATCCCGAGCAGGGTTTGCCACTGCTGTACTGCAAGGGATCCTAAACACACCATAATCTACTTTTATCCTCCTCCCTAGTTGGCTATGGTATTCTACCCACTTGTTATGACTGCAGATGCATCCATGAAGGACATAGTACAGTTTTGTACCTACCATAAATGTAGATGTCCGAACTGGATAGCATCTGCAGTCAGGATTACCTCCCTCCTTCCCCTCTGTGGTACTCCTAGGGTGTTTACCCTCCTAATAGCTAGCTGTTGGGGAGTCTTTATGGTGTATTTGTTTGTATATATGTACATATATGCTTATTGTTGTGTTTACCTCTATCTATTTGGAAACATTGGCATCTATCCAAATTTTAGCCTGCAAGAGGGCTACTGGCATCTGGGGCAAGAAACACTGAGGAAAATGGCGTCGGCTGATGCTTTTATACCCGAAGACCAACAGAGGTGACGTCGGGTGGAGTGCGACATCAGCCGGACCCGGACTTTGGAATCCGGCCGACTGCAGGGCTGCCTGACGACAGGACAACCCACTTGTTATGACTGCAGATGCTATCCAGTTCGGACATCTACATTTATGGTAGGTACAAAACTGTACTTTTCAAAGCTACAGGCCCTCATGGCTGTTGAGCCTTTTATCATACTTTACCCAGACAGGGTGTCTCTGAGGACAAATCCTATTTTTATGCCTAAGGTGGTTTCCAGTGTGGCTCTTAACCAAACAATTCATCTGCCAACTTTTTATCCAAATCCACAGAACAAAGGGGAGAGAATTCTGCATTCCTTGGACGTGCACAGACAGCTAAGATTCTACTTGAGCAGGACAAAAGCTCTAAGAAAAACTGAGCACTTACTAGTGTCATATGCTGCAGGATCAGAAGGAAAGGCTATCTCAAAGCAGACAATTTCAAAGTGGATAAGCCACTGCATCCATTTCTGCCACTCACACCATGTTACACCAAGAGCATTAGGTCTCATTCCACCACAGCTGCAGCTACTTCGGCAGCCTTTCTCAGAGGGGTACCAACCAAAGACATTCTAGAGGCTGCTACCTGGAGCTCAGTTCATACGTTCACCAAACATTACCATTTACCTCTCTTCTGTAAATCCAGAGCATAAATGTAGATGTTCGAGTGTATTCATTGTTGCAGTCCAGGTTACCCTCCCGCCATCCCCCTGTCATATATAATATTGCTACCTTTTTGGGGGCACCTGACATCGGGGGCAAGAAAAACTAAAGAAAATGGCGTCTGCTGCATATTTTGTACCCCTGACGACCTGACGTCATGGAAGAGAAGACAACAACTGACGCAGGACCCAAGACTTTGGAATTCAGGCCAACTGAGGGCAACCTGCCAGCAGATTACCCAAATGTAATGACTGCAACAGTGAATACACTCGAACATCTACATTTATGGTAAGTGTACACAACTGTACTTTTCCCTCAGATCCGGAGTTCTTTTCCTCTCGGGGGGGGGGGGGGGTCAGCCTTTGCAGTTTTGGAGGGTGCCATGTCTGCGACAGCAGCTCAGACGTTCCTACCTCCTCTGATCCTCAGCCTCCAATTCTGTCATCCCTGGATACAGAATCTCAATCCTTTGTTCACAAGGACAGTGAGTGCCAAAACCCATACCTTCCCAGAGCATCCCACTAAGGAGGTCCCTAAGAAGAAGTTGTGCAAGAGGAAGCACTTGGATTCCCCAGAGGAGTCTGTCACCAAAGGCACAGACTTCTATGAGGCGAAGTGTCCCCAAGGTCACCTCCTGAAGATGTCTCCTTTGGAGATATCCTGGAAATTCTAAAACAGACAGGGGATTGGAAGCCAACAATCCTTCAGCTAAGGAGTTAGTGTACCTGGAGGCTTTTAGTACTCCCCTGTCTACCTCCTGGGTGACTCCACCCACCGACGAGCTTATTGAGTTGATCTCTTGACAGACACAGAAAGCCCCCCCCCCCCCGACGCCAATGAGCCAATCCCCTGGAGACCAGACAAAATTATTACTGCTCCTGAGGACAGACAGATTTGGACAAAAGGTGTGCCTGTGAATGCCATGGTTGTAGCAGTGGTCACAAAGAAGGAACTAGCTGAGGAAAGTTCTTCTATCCATCCCCCAAACAAGGAGTCTCAGCTGATTGATAAGTTTGGGAAGCCTGTCTGTTTCAGCGACCTTCTCCTTACAGTTCCTGAACTGTCTGGCACACTTCACTAGGTTACAGAGAGATCTGACTAAAGAGCTTTCAGATAACTCTCTCAGGATCCGTATCTGAGGAAGTATGGACCTCGGTTACTTTCCAGTTGGCTACCTTCCAGTCTGTTTCTAGCACTTCCATCAGGCTCGTTTCACATGTAGCCGAAGGAACGAGTAGAGCAGCTAGTTCAGGCATTGCCATCAGGAGGCATGCCTGGATGCACTTGCGTGACTTTGTGGAGCCTTTCATGTCTACGTTCATCAGTGCTCCGTTTGAAGGCACGTCCCTGTTCAGCCTGAAGTAAGAGACACTTTGTCTAGGAGTGAAAAAGATGGGAAGACCCTATCTGCAGTAGGCATATGCATCTCTAGTCCGCAGAGATCTTTCTGTAGGAATCAGTGAAGCAGTGGGAAAATGAGATTTAGAAAATCCCCAAGGTTCTTTTCAAGATGCACATGGCAGTAGTTCCCCCCCCAAGGGCAGAGAGGGGGGAACTCCAATGGTAGACACCATCCTCGTGGCAGAGGCCCACAGATCCAAGGGTCCAGATATTCTTTCTTTTTCAGTCCCTTCCAGCAGTCCCGAACTGAGGCCAGTTGCCCTGCTCTGGAGGCAGTCGGGGGTCAACTCTCCCTGCACCAGAGAAGCTGGCTAGAAATAGCATTGGATACCTGGGTGCATGCAGAGGATCATTTCCAGAGGATATATTTTACCTTTTTCCCTTCCTCCTCCCCAATGCAAAAAAATCCGTGATGTTCCACCCAGCCAGAGGGAACAAGCAGCTATTCAAGTCCAAAAGATGCTAGAAAAACAAGTCATCCAGGAGGTCCCACCAGACCAGGAAGGATCCGGAACTTACTCAGGATTCTTGTTAGTGTCAAAGAAAACAAGGGGACCAGAGACCAATCTTGGATCCCAGCAACTTGAACAAATCAGTTTGGCGAAACAAGTTCCAGAGGATCATGGTTCAGTCTGTTCTTCTCTTTCTGGAAAAGAATGACTGGATGTGCTTGATAGACCTTCAGGATGTGTATTATCACACAAAAATGAACAAACGATCCAAGAGGTGCTCAACGCTTGCAGCTGGGAGTCAGTCAGTTAATAGTACGGCCCTTTGGTCTCCCCACAGCCCCCAGGGTGTTTAGCAAGTGCATGGCAGTAGTGGCAGCTCACTTGAGACTGCATGTATTCGGGGTGTTTCTGTATGTAGATCTCCCCACAGCCCCCAGGGTGTTTACCCAGTGCATGGCAGTAGTGGCAGCTCATTTGAGACTGCATGGATTCTGGGTTTTTCTGTATGTAGACGAGTGGCTCATTTCCACTCCGACCAGGCATTAACTATTAAAGGCAAGTCCTTGCTTGTATAGATAACTATAAAATATGAGAAATCCTATCTAGAACCCATTCAGAGTTTAAACTTTATGTGAGCAATTCTCAACACGAGAGGTTTGATACATCAACAAACAAGGAGGAATCAGATCCTACCCCTTGTGTTAAGAAGCTCCGAGAATGGCAATAGGCGATCTCATCCACCCCCTTTCTCATAGCAACTCATATTCCAAGGAAGTCCACAGTGGTAGCAAACAAGCTGAGCAGGTGCATTCTTTTACCCCATGAATGGTCCCTCATTCAGAATGTGATGGAAAAGATATTCCCAGTCATGTTGCAAGTCACAAGAATAATATGCAGCAACAAAATCTCAGCAAGGCTGCTACTTCAGACTTTATGATCCATGGTGGCTGCAATAACATGCTCTGTCCCTCAACAACCAGTGTCAACTCAAAGATCACCAGTATTTGCAAAAAAGATCTCAAGTGGTGGATTCAGTCAGATTAGATACTACAAGGTTGCCCGTTTGTTGTCCCCCAGCCCAAGGCCACAGTGATTACAGATGCTTCCCAGCTAGGATGGGGACATTTTCTGGGCAAAACATTCCAAGGCACTTGGTCCCCCACAGAGGGCAACTTTGCATATTGACGTACTAGAGATGAGAGCAGTGCTTTTAGTGTTGCAGGCGTTCCAAGATGCTCTTCCCTTAAGAACAATTGCAGTTCAATCCGACAACATGTCAGTAGTTTGATACATCAACAAACAAGGAAGAACCAGATCCTACCCCTTGTGTCAAGAAGCTCCGGGTATGGCAATAGGCGATCTAACCGCTTTCTCATAGCAGCTCATGTTCCAGGGAAGTCCACAGTAGTAGCAGACAAGCTGTGCAGGTGCATTCTTTTACCCCATAAATGGTCCCTCAATCAGAATGTGATGGAAGAGATATTCCGTCGATAGGGTCAGCCTTGCTGCGATCCTTTCGCCTTTTCCCTAAACAAGTGCAGTGACTACTTCTCCCTGTTACCCCCAAGTGAGGAGTCACCGAGGGGTGCTGTTCTTCACAATTGACCTCCCTGTCTGTTTTATGACTTTCCCATGGCTCCATTAATCCTGAAATTTCTACATAAAGCAGCCAGATTGAAGAGCAAAGTAATCCTCATCGCACCATATTGGCCTGAAAAGATTTGGTTCCCCTTCCTCTTGCCTCTAGTTCACCAACCGTGGATTGTGGATCCAACTCCAGACCTTCTCTCTCACCTGATGTGCATTCACCCTCCTTTCGAACCAGCAGCTAAGTGTGATCTCAGATTCCTTTCTTAGAAGACTATCTTCTGAGTAGCCATAAATTCTACAAGAAGAATTTTGGAAATTCAGGCATGGTCTTCCAAACCATCATATTTGATATTTCACATCCTTTTTCCAAAGGTGGCATCAGAGACAAATATCAATCAGTCCTTCAGTTTACCAGTATTTATTCCAAAATTTGAGAAAAAGGGTGAATACTTGTTAAATTTATTAGATGTTCACTGACAGTTGTGTTTCTACCTTCGTAGAGCCAAAGATTTCAGGAACTACGAGCAGTTGTCTCCTTCTTAGATGTTAAATTGGGTAAACCAGTCACCAAAGTAACTTTGTCCAGATGGCTTACCAGTTGTATTACTTTAATTCATGATCATAGGTTCATAGGTAGGTACTAGGCTATCGGCCCAAGGGCCTACGTAAGCCTAGCCAGCAAGGTTCCATAGCTTACACCACCCAAGAAAGTTATTTTCCTGTGCCACTGTCCAGCAGAGAGATGGAAGTGATCCCCATGGTGCATTTCCTATTTCCCATTCACTCATCAAGATTTTTCTTGAGTGCTAATGAAGAACTTTGCTTGACATAGATGGGTAGCTTGTTTCAGAGAATAGGAAGTCTCTGGGACAGGAATCTATCCCTCCAGCATGTTCTGTTTATTGTGGTGACAAGGTTTAGGACCCTACAGCGTGTAGCTCTGAGGGATTGCGATTTCTTTAGGTGTAGCATGTCCAACAGCTCTGGGTTTGACATAGCTTTATATGTTAGGCAGAGATCACCTCGGAGTAGGCGATATGCTACGGAGTAAAGCTAGAGTTTTTTGAGGCGGTCAGTGTAGGGCATTTGTTTGAGGCCAGTAATCCTCTTTGTGAGGTACTTCTGTGGCCTTTCCAGCTGCTGCAGATGTCTTGTGAGGTACATTCCAAGAGGGGCGTTGTACTCTATAATGGGTCTAATGAGTGACGAGTAGAGGGGAACAGTGACCTCTTTTTTCCTGGATGAGAACCCTTTTATGATGGTGTGCCACGTAGAAGGACTTCCTGACTACTATGGCGATGTGACTGTCAAAGGAGAGACTACTGTCCACCTGGGTCCCAAGGTGTCTCTTATCACGCATTTGGTTTTAAGTAGATTGCTGCCTATGTGGTAGTTCATGTGTACAGAGTTCTTACCAAAGGGGGTGACACTGCACTTTTTGGCATTGAGCTTGAGGCCATGGCTCTGACACCAGGCATCTGTCTCAGTGAGGCCCTTCTGTAGGATGTCCACATCATTTGGGGACTTGACTATGGCTCCTAGTTTGCAGTTATCTGCGAACTTCATTAGCCAGAGGCCTTCTGTGTTAGCCTGTACTTCAGAGAAGTAGATACCAAACAGGAGAGGTCCCAGGACGGAACCATGTGGTACTACACTTGTCACTGCTTTGAGGTCAGATTTGGAGTCTGCAACTTTTACAGTGTGGGTTCTGTCAGTGAGCCAGTTGGCAACCCATCTTGTCACGTAGGGATTTATACCTAGTTTAGTGAGTCTAGCTATAATTCCAGAATGGGGGATGGTGTTGAAAGCCTTGGCGAGGTCAAGATAGGCTGTGTGAACCACCTTAGCCTCATCCACGGCTTTGGTGACTGCCTCAGAGAAGTCGATCAGGTTCAGGAGGCATGATCTGCCTTTCACAAACCCGAACTGGGTGGGATCCAGAGTTTGGAAGTTAACAATGTCTTTGTTTATGAGTTCCATGATGATATGTTCCATGGCCTTGCAGACCAGGCTCATCAAGCTAATAGGTCAATAGTTCCCGGGATCAGTGGTGGCTCCCCCTTTATGGAGTGGGATAACTGTTGCTGTGCACCATTCGTTTTGGGCATGGCCTTGCCAAAATCATTACTAGCACATTCTACTAGAGCAATAGCAACTCCATCTGTTTTACATACTACAGCCTCTATGGATGACATTTGTGCAGCAGCAGCTTTGGCTACTTTCTCATACCTTTGTTGCTCATTACAAATTGGATCTGGTCTCCAGGGATAGACCCATCATTCGGTTCACTGGTGATGAGGAACTTCCTTCCTAGAGTCCAACCAGTATCTAAGGTAGCTGGGGACTCTGTCCCCTAGACTGAGGATAGATTGAAAATTGACAACAGATAAAGAAGTTCTGTACTCAACATAACATTACATCTGTGTTGTCTATTTTCATTTTTCAGCTCCCCACCAATGAACAATGTGTTATGCGAACGGACCTCCACATTTTGGCCAGTCAGGCAAGGAGCATCTTTTGCCGCCTCCTCTTATGGAAGGACAAATGATTGTATGTTAGGATGATAACAACAAGCTTAAAGTTATCCATAATGTTGAAGGGGACTTTAGAATTTACAGTTACACATATGTGGACTTGGTTACTTCTTTTCTGATTTTTTTCATGAAGGGAACTAACTTTATGCCCTCAAACATGGCAAAACCTACAGACTTATTATTGGACTTCATATTATTTTCATGCAAGTTGAATCGTAGAATTTTGTTTTAAGATATGTCTACTATTGATAACACATTAAAAACTTCAAGTATGTATAACACCTCTGCATCCAGTGCTAGCAATATATGAGAAAGTTTGTGAATTGGATTTTCGCTCATGGTTAGGGAACCGTAACAGGATCTGTACACTTAATATCAGTGAAGGTGATTTGGAAAAGATTGTTTATTAAAAGGCACAAACTTTGGTCATTGAAGTCAGATAAAGGGGGAGGGATGGTGATTATGCATACGGATGATTACAACAAACGTATTTTTGATATCTTAGGGGAAGAGCTTATGGAACATAGAGTAAAAATGAGATAAACATGGCCTATCTTAAAATAAATGGGCAACTAAGTGAATGTTTATAGAAGGAAGGTTATAACATTGGATGAGTATGACTGAGTGTCAGTTCCCCGCTTATACCAACAGTGTTCGGAGTCCCAAAAATTCATAAGTGCCTAGAAAATCTACCTATGAGACAAATTTTGGATGGGATGTACAACTTCAGCAAGTGCTCAATTTTTGGATTACTCTCTCAAACATTTACTTAAGGATGATAACTACTTGCCCAGAGGCTCTTGGCACTTTCTTCAAAAAGTAAATGACTTGACTTTCTGTGCTACTGACGTACTTGTAACCGTCAATGTCAAAGACTTGTATACAGTCATCCCCCACACCACAAATTATTTTAGAAAATATATATTTTTATTTTTTTAAGGAACATTTTATATACAGAGGGAAGGGTGGTGATGAGGTCCCCAGTTGAGTCCGTTTTCGCCAGTATTGTGATGTTGAAGTGGGGGAACATCTATATGCATTTATTAGTCAGTTCTTTAATTCGGTCCAACTATATTTGTGCTACCCGGATGATATTTTTATCATCTGGAAGTACATTGAGGAGATTCTGCAACAATTTGATTATATAAGTCAAAGTACTGACTTTTTGTCGTTCATACATAAGTCACAATTGAAGAATTGCCTATTTAGATGTAATGATTTGTAAGGGCCGTCATTTGAGAAAATATACTTCCTGAATTTACAGGAAACAACCTACTTGAATACGTTATTACATTTCAGTAGCGCTTATCCATATTCACAAAAGAAGGTGGTGGTCAAAGGACAGCTAGTTAAGGCTGTCTGTATGACCACCCTTGACCAAGAGTTCGAACAGCAGTGTTACATACTTGTGGATGTGTTCTGTAAGTGAGGATATCCTGTAGACTTGGTGGAAGAACTTATTAACAAGGTTACAGTTAAAAGGAAGACCAGTTATATTAGTCACATTTTAAAAATCATTGACATGAGCGCTGCTAGTAGTGGCAGCGTTATTGAAGTAACTGAAAGGAGGAGCGATTAACTTTCTTACAGTAATGCCCATATTACAACTATTAGTCTGGAGAGTGCCACCATCAGATGGATTTTGAATAAGAACTGGAGATTACTGCATGAGGATAATGGAGCATTTGAATGTTTGGGGATGACACCCATTATAGTGTATAAAAAAAGATTTTGTTTTAAAAAATTGACTAGACGTTAAACACAGAATGACTTTTACCAACCCTGTGATGAACAAATGTGGTAGATGCAATCTATGTAAACAAATATTGGTCTGCACTGGAGTAATTATTAATGATATTAAAGTTTCAGTCAAGGGTAGGTACAGTTGTGATACCAGTGCCATATGGCAGACATGTAATAATTATGTGGGGAAAACAGAATGCTGGTTGCGTGACCACATATATGAACACATGTATGACATCAGAAAGGGGGAAACCACTAACGCAGTGCTCAGGCATGTTAAGGAACATCTGGGACATTGTTTAAATTTGTAGCATTGGAAAAGGTTGAAAAAAAAAGGGGGACCACAGGTGATTATCCTGGAAAAATGGTATGGCAACTGTCATTAAATGCTAATTCTTGGCCAGGGCTTAATGACAGTTTATCCACTGCCCCCTTTTAAAAATTAAAGGCTGTTAGCAGATAGGTTAGAAAGGATAGTATTTTTTTAAAATAATTCATCGCTTAGCGCATTATTTAAAAAAAAAAAAAAAAAAAAAAACATTGCTTAGAGTATTGTTGACGGGTATTATGAGTAATAACATAATAAAATGCTGCGAGATATAGGTGTAGGAATGTATCTTTTATACATTTACGAAACTGTTGAAAAAGCAAACAACTGAAACGCAAAAATAGGAGGAATGGCAGTCGCAGGAAACCAGAACAATATATCCAAAATGATTATTTGTTTTTGTTGAACGCAGCTTTATTCAAAATAAAATAACGTTTTCGCTGCTATTAACGTATGCAGCTTCTTCAGAACAAAACATTCAAGAAACTAGCGCCAACTTTTAAATATTGGAGGTGTGTCTATGACATCACCTCCTAACTAGCGCTAAACCACCTCTTGCCAATTTATACAAAGAAATACAAAATATTCAATACAAATACCAATTAATTCTTATTAAAACCAATTGTTCAACATTAAAACTAAAAATATACTTTAAATCTATTAATTGCAATACTATTATTTATTTATCATATTAGATTTAAAAACATGTTCATATAAAATGTAAAAAATAAAAAAATATATATATATAAAAATAAACAAATTGAATAAATAAGCAAATAAAGAAACATGTGAATATCTCAAAATGCCTATCTCATATAACTCTTTAATTTGAGGGCTGCAGAAATATTGCAGTTCTCATTCAGACCTGGAACACTAAATGCATCTAACCTAATTTGCCATTCTAATTCTCTCATTTCTAGCAACAACGATAGTGGACCACCTCTAATATTTGGGGCTAAATGGTCTATGGCCATAAAGTAAAATTTATGGTCAGGGTTATATTTGATATGTTTCGAAAGAGCACTATCAAGTTTACCTGTTCTAATTGAGTATACATGTTGGTAAATCCGTTCCCGGAATTTCCGGTCGGTTTTACCTATGTAAAAACCAGGGCAGCTGTCACAAAAAGCTGCATAAACAACTGATTTTGTCTCTCAGTTAATCTTGTGCTGGATAGTATATCTTTTTTCTCTAACCATAAATGTTTGCCCTGTTTTTATAAGTCCACACCATTTACAACAGCCACATATAAAGGAACCTCTCTGTCTTGTAAAAGAACTTTGAGAATTATTTCTCTGTAGAATCTCCTTCAAATTAGTGCCTCTTCTGTACACGAGCCTTGGAAAGGGACCCAATTTATCCATATTTTATACATTTATATTAATTCATTATTTTTATAGTAATGTTATTGATTGAATATATTTTTAGGCAAACGTGATGTTCTTCGTGTTTCACTGTTGCAGTCATCACCTGTGGGTTATCCCTGCTGTGGTAGCCCTCAGCTGGCCCGAATAGCAGAGTCGGTGTTTTTCTGCGTCTGCTGCTGTCGCTTGGTGACTGACGTCAGGTCGTCAGTGCTATAAAGCAAGGCAGCCGACGCCATTACGTCAGTCTTTCTTGCCGTAGAGCCCATAGCAGAAGCAGTTCGCAAGTGTGCTGGTCAGTCGCTACCAGAGTTTGAATTACAGCTGAAAACGTCTAAAGCTAAGTACCCCATTGGGGATCCTTTTTTCTTGCACTAACTGATGTCCAAAAAAGTTAACAATTGTCTCGCCTGAGGAAAGCAAATCCCAACTGAGACTTTTATTCATACTGCAGCACTTGTTTAGGCCCAGATCACAACGCCCCCCCGTTGCCAGTTCTGTGCCCTCTTTAACGAGAGAACCATTCGTCGTATTGCTCTTATTGTAGCCAGGTATTTTCGTCTTTCGTCTTCACATTCTGAAATGGCATCCATCAGCCAACAATCTGTAGACATTCCAAAAAAATGTAAGGATGAAGATAGAGACCGACCACACAAGGCTAAGCCTTCCGACAACTCTGCTGCTAAGCAGGTCATCAGTTCTCCGGAATTCGCAGCCCCTGATGCCCGAGCTGATTCCTGTGCAGGCCTCTACTGAGACCCTTTCTGAGTCCGGTATGCCGCAGAAATCTTCATCATCTTCCAAGCCTTTGGTTATATCTGCCTCAGTTGGGTCTGGAGCTGCGACGTAGGCATCGGCTTTCGAGGAAGCTTTTCGCACTACCGAATCTAGACAAAATAAACCAACGTCTTCTCATCCGACTACCATTTCTCTCAGACCGATGTATACTCTTAGGCCTAGAAACAAGGCCACTCTTAGGAAATCCACCTCTAGCCACCATTTTACTCCTGCCCCACCACCCCAAGCTCAAAAGCTTAAAATGGCGGAGGATCTTATCACCCTTATCAGGGGTGGTCAGGCCACAACTTCTAAAAGGAAAAGAGACCTTTCTCCTGAAGTACTGACAGAACAGGAGTCTGATTATACAGATTTTGAAGAGGAACAACCTCTGACTGCTTATGAGGATTCAGATGCAGAGAATCCATTCCTTCTGCCTCCCCACCAGAAGATCTTTCCTTTGGGGAAACCCTTCACACCCTCAGGGAAAATTTCCACTGGGAATCCCTGGACTTCCCTCAATCAAAGAAAAGAGAGTTTTTAGACCTGCCCCAGCACAGACCCTTGGCCATCCCCCCATTATGTCTCCCATGAATCCAGCTTATCTCCTGATGCCCTCGCACCTGCTCCCAGAAAACCTGACAGGTATTGCAGAGTACCGGATTCTCACAAATACCTGTACATAAATCCTGCTGCAAACCCAGAGGTCATTATACAAGGACCAAAATGAGCTAAGGCTAGTTCTGCAAAGAATCCTATTCCTTCTGACAAGGATTCCAGAGCTCTGGACAGATTGGGTAAAAAAAGTATACACTTCTGCAACCTTAGCTATCAGAACACTCAACTGTCAGTTCCACATGTTAAAATATCAACAACACAATGTGGAACTATTAAAGCAAAAGATTTCAACCTTTCCTGACTGTGCTAATTTGAAAGCGTTAGCAGATTTACTGCACTCTACTTGGTAAGTGGTCAAACACTCATTACAATGTGGATATGACACCCTAAAAGCCTCAAGCAGGGCAGCAGTGTCAGGATCTGTCATTAGGAGACATGCATGGTTGAAGGAACAACCTCTCACTGATCATGTCAAGTCTAAATTAATTGATGCACCCCTGGATAAGGACTGCTTGTTTGGAGTAAAAGCAGAAGAGGTGCTTAAAAAGATTGAAGACAAAGTAAAATCTATGCAAACAGTAAAATATTTCCTTCAGGTACAACCTCCTGGGGTCAGCAGGAATTTTCCCTCAAAACACTGGACCTTTCCAGCACCTAGTAGACAGGGGCAAGGAAAGCCCCGCAGGGACAGACCACCCAGATTCCTCTCCCAGGGACAGCAGAGAACCAAACAGTGGACCACTTCTGCTCCAAACGCAGGGAGTTGTAAGCCATCCCTCTATGGCAAAAACTCTCAATGACGCCCTCTCTCCCCTCTGCCCTCTTTTCACTCAACAAAATATAGGTGGAAGGCTTTCCCTCTGCAAAGAAAATTGGCTTTCTGTAACAAAAGGACCAGTGGGTCTTAAAGATAATTTTTCAGGGATATAAATTATCTTTCAACAAATTCCCAATTCCAAGAGGGTACCTGGACTTGCCTCCAAATCAGTGGGGGGAGGCATTGAAACAAGTCCAAACTCTCATATCCCAAGAGGCAGTAAAAACTGTTCCCTCAGATCAAAAAGGCAAAGGCTTTTATTCCAGACTATTCCTTGTTCGCAGAAAATAGGGTACTTGGAGGCCCGTCCTGGATCTGTCCATTCTGAACACCTCTCTGGTGGTCCCCAAATTCAAAATGCTAACTTTCCAGCAGCTGCTGCCTATGCAGACAAAAAATGTGTGGTTAGTTACCCTACATCTAAAAGATGCCTACCTCCACATCCCCATAAAGGGAATTTTGCAAGAAATTCCTTCACTTCAGAGATAACTCACAAATATACAGATTTACCCTTATCTGGACAACTGCCTTATTCAGGCAGAGTGCAAAGAAGAGCTTCTCAAGGACCTCCATTTTCTAAAAATCCTCCTAACAACCTTAGGGTACACCATAAACTAGAAGAAATCAAAGCAAGCACCCTCCAGGAAGATCATTTTCTTGGGAGCACTGCTGGACACAGCATCCCAAATGGGCTTCCTGTCCCCAGAAAAACAGAGCTTCCTGCCACTCTACTTTACCCAGCTGGCTTCCAGAAGTCACCTCACTGCGAGGAAGTTCCTGCAAGCCTTAGGGGACATGGCATCTTGCATCCTTCTAATTCCTTTGGCAAGGCTTCACGAGTAAACCTCAGTGGTATCTAAAGAACCTTTGGTGTCAGCACACTCCACCTCTAGAGGCCTCTCTCCCTCTGACCCCCTGTATAAGGGCCGTGTTTCTCTGGTGGGCAGAGACCTGTGCCATGAACAAGGGTCTTTACTTCATCCTCTGCCCAACTGGGCAGACCATTACCATCGATGCCTCAGACGTTGCTTGCGGCGCTCACCTAGAAGGCAGGTGCACCCAAGGTATGAAACTGTTTAATATAAGCGCTTTTTTTTGACTATTCCAAGCCTTCTTTCTTCAAAACAGTTTTAAATACTAACATCAATTAAAACCTTAATTAGTTATTAAAGTGCTATTGCTCTGCAAGTATATCTTAAAATACCAGAAAATCAGTTATTTGCAAAACAGTTAATAGAAACATAAAGACATTTTTATGTGTGGTGAGAATCAAAAAGTATATATACAGAATAAAATGATAATTTATGATAATAATACTAGTAATAATAATAATAATAAATGGGGTTAAATTGCAAAAAGTCTTAGATGTTAATAGATGTTACATACCATTTTAATATAGGATGCATGTAACAAATATGGGTATACTACAATACATTAAAATATGTGTATACACACATTATAAAGCTTTCTCTAGCATGTTATCTTTTTAATGCCAAGAGTTTCAATACACATTTTATAGAGAAAGCTTCATTCAATCCTCTCATCTAACTCTAATAACAACTGCCAGGGACCTCCTCTAATGTCTAATGTTCTTTGCTGCAGCGAGAATGATATCAGATGACACGGATTTTGAACAAGAATGCAACCTATTGGAAAAAATGTTTATGAATAGAGGTTATCCTAACTACATTATTACAGAGATAAGGCTTGAAGTTACACAAAAAAGAGCTCACGGACATTTTATCCCATTATTGAATTCTTATAAACAAATGAACAGAATTCAAATCAAATAGTAGTTGATAGTAGTTTAGATTTAGAAGTAACAATCAATAATTCTACTAATGTCACTACATCAACTAAAGTGTCATACCAGACCAGTTTTTCGCACATGTATTCAATTGATTCTGACCTTAAGAACATCTTATATAAAAACTGGGCTATAATTAGTAGTAATGAAACACTTTTTAAATCATTACTCAAAGATATTTTAGAAAAGAAAAATAACATATGCCATACACATTCTAAGATCAAAGGCATGTTTAAATGTGGTTTTTGTCAACAATGTAAACACATTTTAGTTGCCAACTCCTGTAATATTAATAGTATTAAATACCACCTCAATGGTAAATTTAATTGTGACACTAAGGCAGTTACATATGCAGCTTTATGTCAAATGTGCGATGCCTTTACATCGCAAAAAAAGCAGCAAATTTAAACAAAAGATCTTAACAATGCCTTAGCTAAACACATTAATCACAATTCAACTCATTTTTTTAAATTTATAATTTTGCAGCAAAGAACATTAGACATTAGAGGAGGTCCCTGGCAGTTGTTATTAGAGTTAGATGAGTTAAATGTGTATTGAAACTCTTGGCATTAAAAGATAACATGCTTATTTGTTACATGCATCCTATATTAAAATGGTATGTAACATCTATTAACATCTAAGACTTTTTGCAATTTAACCCCATTTATTATTATTATTATTATTACTAGTATTATTATCATAAATTGTCATTTTATTCTGTATATATACTTTTTTATATATTTTATATACAGTACATATCTGACATGTTATTATTTGCTTGATTCTCACCACACATAAAAATGTCTTTATGTTTCTATTAACTTTGCAATAAAATTTTTTTTTTTTTTTATTTAAGATATACTTGCAGCAATTAACTGTTTTGTCTGAAGAAGGCTTGGAATAGTCCGGAGCGCGCTTATATTAAACAGTTTTAATAATTAATTTGTGCTAGGTGCACCCAAGGTCTTTGGGATGCCCGACAACTTCCCTTGCACATCAACCAGAAGGAAATGATGGCAGTACTAAAGGCTCTGACATCCTTCAAACCCCTTCTCAAGCCAGGGGTTCTCCTTCTCAAAACAGACACGCAATCTTACCATCTGTGCAGTGTAGCTATGAGCCTCTGGCTGACAGCCTCTTCCATGGGATTACACCCAATAGTCCAGTACCTACCCAGGTATCAACAACACCCTGGCAGACCACTTAAGCAGAAACTTACTGGACCCCCAGGAATGGCAGCTCCACAGAAAAATCTTTTTACAAATCACTCGGGAGTGGGGGACTCCAAAGGTGGATCTCTTTGCTTCGCATCTCTACCATCAGCTGAAAAAATTCTGTACCAGGTAGTATCACAACTTGGCATGTAGGGTGGATGCCTTGACCTTCCCCTGGAACACCCTCTTTGTGTACGCATTCCTTCCTCTTATTCCCAAGGTACTGATCAAAATAAGGGAGGAGAGACCAAAGGCCATCCTCATTGCTCCAGATTGGCCCAGACAGCATTGGGTACCTCTTACTGCGCAGCCTGACATTACAGCCTCCCAGGCAGCTTCCCCTGATCTCAGACCTCTTGACTCAGGTGTGTGTGTGTGTGTAGTGGGGGGGTGCTGTACCCAGACTTGCAGACTCTCAAACTGTCAGCATGTCTAATACTCTAAAGGCAAACAAGGGACCCCTGTTAAGCAAACAGGTCCTAGACATTATCGCAGAGGCCAGAAGGCCCAGCACCAGAAAATCTTACACGGGAAAATGGAAAAGATTCTGCTGCTGGAGCCAGTCCAGAGGGGCAGTACCGCACAACCCTCCATCCCTCTTATCCTGGATTACATAGCGAAGCTACTTAATAGTGGTCTGTCCTTCTCTTCCATTAAAATCCACACCTCAGCCATTTCAGCTCATTTTGATACAGATCAGCCCCTGGTGTTCTTAGTGTTTCACTGTTGCAGTCATCACATTTGGGTTATCCCTGCCAGGGTAGCCCTCGGCTGGCCCGAATACCAGAGTCTTAGTATTCTTGCGTCAGTTGCTGTCGGTTCAGGACTGATGTCAGGTCGTCAGTAGTATAAAGTAAGGCAGCAGACTCCATTACATCAGTCTTTCTTGCCATGGAGCCCGAAGCAGAAGCAGTTCGCACGACTGCCATTTGGCCACTACCTGAGTTTCGTCTTCCGAATTGAAGCTGAAGTCTTCGAAAGCTAAGTACCCCATTGGGGATCCTTTTTTCTTGCGCTAACCGATGTCAGAAAAAGTTAACAATTGTCTCGCCTGTGGAAAGCAAATACCACACCGAGACTTTCATTCTTACTGTGTCACTTGCTTAGGCCCAGACCACGACATCCCCCGTTGTCACTTCTGTGCTTTGTTCAGCGTCAGAACTGTACATTGTCGGGCCCTTATTGTAGCTAGATATTTTCGCTTACAGTCCTCTAATTCCGATATGGCTTCAGTAAGCCATCCGACAGCAGATCTTCTGAAAAAATGTAAAGATAAAGACAGCGACAGATTGCGCAGGTCCAAACCTACCATCAATGCTCCCGTTAAGCTAGTCATCAGTTCTTCGGTCCTCAGTGAGGTGCTTTCGCAGCCCCTGATGCCCACTTCTGTGGATTCGCAGGCCACTACCGAGACCCTTTCGGAGTCCGGTATGCCACAAAACTCTTCTTTGACTAAGGATCCTGCAGTCGTCTCTACCTTGGATGGGTCCGAAGCCGCTGAGCAGGCACCAGCTTCCAAGGAAGTCCTTCGCACTACCGATTCTTAACAGATGACTTGTTTTGCGACTACTGTTCTTTCGAAAACCGAGTTTCTTAGGCCCAGGTTACGAACCACACCCAAGAAACCGCCGACCCTATCTCAGGCATCTGCTTCCTTGCCGCAGTCTCAAATGCTTACAATGGCGGATGACCTTATCATTGCTGGTCAGGGGAAGCCAAGCTACCCCTTCCAGAAAAGAGATTTGTCCCCTGTAGTTTTGTCTGAGCAGGAGTCTGCTGACTCTGATGCATCTGAGTATGAAGACATGCAACCCCTCTCTGCTTATGAGGATTCTGATGCAGAGGAATTCCACTCAGCATCTCTCCCAGAGGATTTTTCCTTTGGGGAAACCCTTCACACACCTTAGCATTTCCACTGGGAAAGTCAGGACTACACTCAGTCTAAAAAGAGACTCCGGGAATTCTTACATCTTCCACAGCACAGACCCCTGGCCATCCCTCCTAGTCCTGGATGTTGTGGAGGATGTTTTCCTGGAATCCAGCTCGACTCTTGACACCTTCCCTCCTTCACCCAGAAAACCAAACCGGTATTACAGAGTCCCTCACTCACACAAATTTCTTTTTAAAATTCCTACTGCTGACCCTGAGGTAATTTCTCAAGGGCCTAATGGAATTAAAGCAACCTCTGCTAAGAATCCCACCCTTTCAGATAGGGATTCCCAAGCACTAGACAGATGGGGTAAAAAAAGTATACACCTCATCTACTCTTGCTATCAGTTGTCCGTTCCATATGTTCATATTTCAGCAACATACCCTGGAACTCCTCAAACAGAAAATGTCTTCCTTTCCTACTTATGCAGAATCTAAAGAGTTACAAGAGTTAATGCATTCTACTGTGGCTTTGACACCCTAGAAGCTTTTGCAGGGCAGCAGTCACCAGTTCTGTCCTTAGAAGGCATGCATGGCTTAAGGAACAGCCCTTGCCAGACCATGTTAAATCTAAATTACCGGATGCCTCCTTGCACAAAGACAACTTATTTGGCACGAAGGCAGAAGAGGTCTTAAAAAGGATGGAAGAAATAGCTAAATCTATGCAGACAGTTAAGGATTTCTTACAGGACGAGCCACCCATGTTCAGCAGGCGTTGTCCCTCCAAGCACAGGTCCATTACTGCTCCCACCAGGTAATTTCAGCCCAGACCCCGGGGAACCAAACACCACAGGCAGTGCAGAGATCTAAGCAGTGGACTACCTCCACCTCAAAACCAGGGAGTTCTAAATCGCCCCCTTCTGGTAAGAACTCGCAATGACGCTCCTCCCCCACCCCATCCCTCTGCCCACCTCTACTTACCCCTAGGAGGAAAACTCTCCTTTCATGCAAACACCTGGGCCACCATTACCAACGACCGCTGGGTTCTCGACGTAGTGTCCCAGGGATACAAATTTTCTTTCCACACCCTTCCAACTCCAAAAGGGTTCCCATATCTACCTCTAAACCATTTGGCAGAGGTGCAAAAGCAAGTCCTTTCCCTGCTCTCCATGATGGCAGTAGAGCACGTTCCTGCAGAGCAGAAAGGCCAAGGTTTCTACTCCAGACTTTTTCTGGTACCCAGGAAAGAGGGCACCTGGCGCCCCATCCTTGATCTATCCATTATAAACACCTTCTTGGTGATCCCAAAATTCAAAATGCTCACCCTCCAGCAGCTGCTACCCATTCTCTCCAAGGATGCATGGGTAGCCACCATAGACCTAAAGGAGGCCTACTTCCACATTCCTATCAGGGAATCATGCAGGAAATATCTCCGTTTCAGGGCAGGATCCCAGCACTTTCAGTTCTCTGTGCTTCCCTTTGGCTTATCTACTGCTCCCAGAGTTTTCACAAAATGTCTGGCTCTGGCCATTGCCTTTTGCAGACAAAGAAATATCCATATTTACCCATACTTAGATGACTGCCTAATTCAGGCAGACAGCCAGGAAAAGCTGCTCAAGCAACCTGGCCTTTATAAGGTCCCTACTAACCTCCCTAGGATACACAATCAACGAAAAGAAATCCAAACAGATACCCACCCAAAGGATAATATTCCTGAGAGCAAGCCAGGACACAACATCCCAGATGGCATTCCTTACACCAGAAAAGCAATCCTTCCTGACAACCTACTTCTCTCAACTAGCCACCAGACCCCAACTTTCTGCAAGGAAAATCCTGCAAGCTCTGGGGTTCATGGCATCTTGCATTCTACTCCTTCCATATGCCACACTGCATATGAGGAAACTTCAGTGCTACCTAAAAAGCCTTTGGTGTCAACACTCTTAAGACCTGAAGACTCTTATATCTATAATACCTTGCCTCAGAAAATATTTTCTTTGGTAGGCAACAGCATGCTCCCTCAACAAAAGACTACCTTTCTCACCACCCCACACTGCCCAGACCCTCACCACAGACACAGCAGATTATGCCTGGGGTGCACACCTAGACGGCAGGTGCATACAGGGGCCAATGGAGCCCACAGCAAATCCATCTGCACATCAACCAAAAAGAGATGGTAGCTGTCCAGCATGCCTTGATAGCTTTCAAATCCCTTCTTTCCCCAGGGGCTCTATTGATCACAACAGACAACACAACTTTTCCTCAGCTTTGGGAATCAACCCAAATGTGATGACTGCAACAGTGAAACACAAAGAACATTGTATAGTTTTGTACACTTACCATAAATGTAGATGTTTGAGTGTATTCACTGTTGCAGTCCTGGTTTCCCTCCCACCATCTCCCTTATTCTCTTTCTCCTTTTATTACCATTCTTCTTTGTTGTACTCCTTTCCTTACAAGGGACATATTGGTATTTATTTTCCACTGGTGGGGGTTCTTCCACCAGAACCTAGCCTCCTACTTTGGGGGCTCCTGACAGGTTAGGGCAAGAAAAACTGATGTAATGGCATCGGCTGCTGCACTTTATACTCCTCACGACCTGACATCAGTCCTCAAGCAACAGCAACCGAGACAGAAATACTAAGTCTCTGATTTTCGGGCTGGCCGAGGGCTACCCTGGCAGGAGGGGATAACCCAAATGTGATGACTGCAACAGTGAATACACTCTAACATCTAGATTTATGGTAAGTGTGCAAAACTGTACTTTCTGAAGGGTATGGTGACCCGTTTTTAGGTCTCTTACTAATCCTACCACCCCTCTCCTTAGCTTTGGGAATCCTCCCACAGGTGATGACTGCAACAGTGAAACACGAAGAACATAGTACAATTGTGTGCACTTACCATAAATGTAGATGTTCGAGTGTATTCACTTTTGCAGTCCTGGTTTCCCTCCCTTCTTCCACCTTATATTTTCTTTCTTTAGGGAGACATAAGCTTCTTATTTACCATATTTATTTTTTTTATGGTATTTCTCTTTACCATATTTACTTGGGCTTCTGACTGATGAGGGCAAAAAATAAATAAATAAATAATATAATGGCATCGGCTACCTTGCTTTATAGCACTGATTACCTTACGTCAGTTAGCAAGTGACAGCAACTGATGCAGAAAAACACTGACTGGTATTCGGGCTGGCTGAGGGCTACCACAGCAGGGATAACCCACATGTGATGACTGCAATGGTGAATACACTCTAACATCTACATTTATGTTAAGTGTACACAACTGTACTTTAATTATATTCTGGTTGTTTGAGTTTGTATTTTTGAAAACCATGTCAAGAAAGGGAGGGGGGTTCCGTATTAGGGGTTGGGATTCATATGACAGTTTAATGGATCATATGGCTTTGTAATTAGTATGTAAAGGTGTACATCTGGTACTTTGAATGTAACTGAAAAAGTTTTACCTGTGATAGAACAAAAGTGCTTGCATATTAAACTTTTTTTTACCTAACTCGTGTTTTTTATTTTCATGTGTGTTGTGGTAGTGAACAGTTTATAATTCAGTTGCCTAGAGGTTTTTATGGATTTTTAGTTTGTTCTTAGTGTTTACCGTGGTTTGTGGTGGTCTTTTAACACCATGACTTATATTTTCTTTTGTTTCTGTTAGCAAGCAATGTCTGAGGTACCTAGTAAGGGTGCATTATGGGTAAGGGAGAAGCTGAAGAGTTTTTGGTTACCACGAGCTGTTGCAACGGCCGAGTCGGGTTCGAGGGATAAGTTCCAAACCCATAGGTTGAGGAAGAATAAAAATGGACAGCACAGATGGAACGTTATGATGAGTACATAACTTCTTTTTTTATGCCCAAGTAGTCACGGACACATCCTTAAATCAAGCCATACACTTGCCCACCTTCTTCCCCAAGCCTCTGAACCAGGGGGAAAGAGTCTTTCACTTCTTGGATGTGCACAGACAACTTCCCTACTGTCTTGACAGACTTAAATCCTTTAGGACGTTAGACCCAACTCTGTTTCCTTTGCCATTAGCTCTGAAGGGAAACCAGATGTTCTTCGTGTTTCATTGTTGCAGTCATTACATTTGGGGTAATCTGCTGATAGGATGCCTTCAGTCGGCCTGAATAACAAAGTCTTGGGTCCTGCGTCAGTTGCCATCTCCTCTTCCATGACGTCAGGTCATCAGGGGTATAAAACATGCAGCCGTCGCCATTTTAATCAGTTTTTCTTGCTGTGCGGTGCCCAAAGCAGAAGCAGTTCACAAGTGCCGGACGGCCGACTCCTGAAATTTTCGTTTTCGAGTTTCAAAACTGAAGTCTTCAAACTAAAGCTAAGTACCCCGTTGGGGAAACTTTTTTTTCTTGCTCCTTACCCAGGTCAGTAAAAGTTAATAATTGTATTACATGTGGAAAGCAAATATCTCACAAGGATTTTCATTTGTACTGTATTCCTTGGCTAGGCCCTTATCACAATGTACCTTGCTGTCGGTTTTGTGCTAAATTTCACCAACATACTAATAAGCGTCGGTATATTTTTGCTTCTAAGTACTTTGGTTCAAAATTTAACTATCCTGAAATGTCGTCGGCTAGCAATCCAACTACCGGAATTCACAAAAAACACAAGAAAAAAGACAGGGACAGACCGTCGAGGTCCAAAACCGACGACAAAGCTTCTCTTAAGCCAGTCGCCGGTTCGGTTTTGCAGCCCCTGATGCCCGCTACTTTTGAGTCGCAGGCCTCTACCGAGACCTATTCTGAGTCTGGTATGCCACTTGATTCTGCAAGTATTGAACCCACGGATGTCTCTCCCTTGGATGGGTCCAGAGCCACTGAGCAGGCACCGGCTTCTGAGGGTGTTTTCAGGCCTCAACATTTGTATATTAAACAAACACCATCATCAAAAAGCCAAAACCTACTTCTATGTCTAAAAAACCGACACAAGCCACGTGCTCAGGCCCCTATGCCTAAAAAACAAATGATCAAAATGGCTGAGGATTTAATTACCTTGAGCAGGGGTTTCTATCCCCCCCCCCCTTGCTAAGAGGCCTAGGCAAAGCACTGATTATGAATCTTCAGATCAGGTTTCCATGTCTTCTGATTCCTCTTCTGATCAGGAGTTTTATATCCCACCTTATGAGGACTCTGATGCAGAGGAATCCATCCCTTCTGCTTCTCCTCCTGAGGAT
The DNA here is from genome assembly GCF_019279795.1 of Protopterus annectens. Classification (NCBI taxonomy): domain Eukaryota; kingdom Metazoa; phylum Chordata; order Ceratodontiformes; family Protopteridae; genus Protopterus; species Protopterus annectens. The sequence continues at coordinate 833,695,746 of NC_056748.1, read as the reverse complement.
TACTCTTTTGGAGAGACTTTGCATACTTTAAGGGAACATTTTCATTGGGAGAGTCGGGACTTCTCAGAATCCAAAACGAAGTTAGGGATTTTCATCTTCTTCCTCAGCATAGGCCTTTGGCTGTACCTTCTGTATTAGACATTGTGGAGGATTTCTCAGAATCAAGCATGGCTCCTGATTCCCTGCCTCCAGCTCCTAGTAAGCCAGACAGATACTACAGGTTTTCCTGACTCCCACAAATTTCTTTTCAAAAATCCTGCTGTTGACCCTGAAACTATTTCTTAGGGTCCCAAGGGAGTTAAGGCTTCTACAGCCAAAAATCCTACTCCTTCAGATAGAGACTCCAGAGCGCTGGATAGATGGGGTAAAAAGGTCTATACGTCTGCAACATTGGCAATCAGGGCTTTAAACTGCCAGTTTCATATGCTTAAATATCAGCAGCATGTTATGGGCCTACTGAAACAGAAAATGATGTTGATTTCTGATTGTGTGGAAAATAGAGAGTTACAGGATTTATTGCATTCAGCAGAACAGGTTGGAAAGCATACTTTGCAATGCAGTTTTGATTCCTTGGAGGCCGATCTGTGATGATAAGGCATGCTTGGCTCAAGGAGCAAAATCTGCCTGATCGTGTTAAAGCTAAATTGTTGGATGCTCCTTTACATCAGGACAGTCTGTTTGGTAATAAGGCAGAAGAGGTTTTAAAAAAGATGGAAGACAAAGCTAAATCTATGTAAACTGTAAAAGATTTCTTGCAAGTGCAGCCACCCAGGTTCAGTAGACACTGGCCTACTAAGAATTGGTCCTTTCCAGTGTCCAACAGAGCCACTCAGGGCAAACCCATATGCTCCAAAGGCTCCAGGTTTCAGTCACAAGGATCTTACAGATCAAAGCAATGGGCTGCCTCCACTTCCAAATCAGGAGGTAGCAAAGCACCGCCCTACAGTAAACAGTCTCAATGACTTTCCTCTGCCATCTCCAAGCACTTATCTTTTGGCAGCCCCTTGGGGGGAAAACTAGCACTTCATGCTCAGAATTGGCATCTAATTACCCAGACAAGTGGGTCTTAAATATAGTATCCCAGGGATACAGATTTCATTTCCACACGTTACCAATTCCAAATGGATGGCCACATCTGCCACCAAGTCAGTGGGCAGAGGCCCAGAAACAAGTCATGTCCCTCATGGATATGGGGGCTATTCAACCAGTTCCAGAAAAGGAAAAAGGACAAGGGTTTTATTCAAGTCTTTTCCTGGTTCCCAGAAATGACAAATCACAGTGTCCAATTCTGGACTTATCCATTCTAAATACCTTCCTGGACATTCCAAAATTCAAAATGCTGACTTTACAACAGCTCCTGCTTATGCTAAGCAAGAATGCATGGTAGGTAACTCTAGACTTATGAGGCATACCTGCATATCCCAATCAGGAAATCTTGCAGAAGATACCTCCGTTTCAAAGCAGGCTATTTGCATTACCAGTTCTCTGCACTGCCCATTGGCTTATCGACTGCGCCTAGGGTCTTCACAAATTGCCTGGCACCAGTACTTGCATTTTGCAGACAAAGAAACATTCAAATTTATCCATAACTGGATGATTGTCTCATTCAGGCAGAGGACAAGGACACTTCTTCAGCATCTGGCATTTGTAAAAAGGTTTCTAGTATGCCTAGGGTCCACCATAAATGAAAAGAAATCACAACTGGTACCCTCTCAAATAACCCAAACCAGTGGTCTGAGTGCCCAAGATAAAAACTTGTAAACCTAAAATAAGGCACACACGGAGCTCAGCAAAACAGACAACTGCTTTAATGAACAAGCACAGAAACAATCCACAGCAAGCTAAATCACTGCAGCACAGCAAACGAAATTGCAAAGCACAAGCAACAGCACAATAACACTGTAAAGTTAATCCACATACGTTTTCTTCAGAATAACTTCATCAGATACCTAACCTCTCTTCCTTTAGCGAATAAATAACCTAACCTCTTTTCCTTTTTTACTTTTAGATTCATTCACCGTTAAAGTACATGTGTTTTAATGTATTTTGCGTGTGTAATTGAATTTGTTCACTCATTGGTTCATTTGAATTAGATTAGTTTATTTTGCAGACTAGCCATGGCCTTGTGGAACACATCCTTGACTTACCAAATACATCTTCAAGCTCAATTCCTGCCAAGAAAGCAAAATACTCTTGCAGACAACCTAAGCAGAAATATTATGGACCCGCACGAATGGAAACTGGATCCACAAATCTTCAGCATGTTGGCATGAAAATGGGGGAGCCCAGACACAGATCTATTTGCCTCTCCCCAAAACTATCATTTGGACAGTTCTGCCCAAGAACTCATCACAAAAAAGCATGGAAAGTGGATGCTCTATCCTTCAGCTGGAAAAACCTATCAGTCTATGCCTTTCCCCCTCTGCCTCTACTCTCCAAGGTCTTACTAAAAGTCAGACAGGAAAAATCAAAGATGATTCTGATTGCTCCGGACTGGCCTTGCCAACACTGGTACCGGCTTCTAAGGAATATGTCGCACCTTCCTCCGTGGTACTTGCCTCAAACACCTCATCTACTGTCTCAGCAGAACTATCAAATTCTGCATACTCAGCTCCAAACTCTGAATCTTGCAGCATGGCTAATCAATAAAATTCACCCATCACATCTCTCAGTAAATCTGTGATGGATGTCATTTTGGAGGCTAGAAGGCCTAGTGCTAGAAAATCTTATGCTGATAAACGGAAGAGATTCTGTTCTTGGAACAAAGCACAAGGAAATAGACACAGCAAAGCCCGATATTCCTCAGATTTTGCAATACTTAACTGAGATGCTTCACAAGGGCCTCTCTTTTCCATCAATAAAAATCCATGCCTCTGCCATCTCGGCTTATTACAAAACAGACCCTCCTCTCTTCTCTCATCCCCTGCTAAAGCAGTACCTCAGAGGGGCCAAAAATTTAAGGCCTCCTAGGAGAGCACCGACTCCTGCATGGGACCTCAATTTTATTCTGGAAAAACTCACCCTATCTCTTTTTGAACCAGCTGCTACTGCAGATATAAAATTTCTTTCTTGGAAGACGGCCTTTCTTTTGGCAGTCACTTCAGCTAGAAGGGTTTCAGAACTACAGGCTCTCATGGCAGTGGAGCCTTTCATTATCTTTTACCCGGACAGGGTGGCCCTCAGTACCAATCCTTCTTTTATGCCTAAGGTGGTTTCCAGTGTGGCTCTTAACCAGACCATTCTCCTGCCAACTTTTTTCCCAAATCCGCAGAACAAGGGGGAGCAGATTCTGCATTCATTGGATGTACACAGACAACTAAGATTCTACTTAAACAGGACAAAATCTCTAAGAAAGTCTGAGCAACTACTGGTGGCATTTGCTGCAGGAACAGAGGGGAAGGCTATATCAAAGCAGACTATTTCAAAATGGATAAGCCATTGTATACGTTTCTGCTATTTGCACCTTGGTAAACCTGTGCCCAAGGGGATCAGATCCCATTCCACCAGGGCTGCTTCTTCTGCAGCCTTTCTCAGAGGGGTTCCTTCCAGAGACATTCTAGAAGCTGTTACTTGCAGCTCAGTTCATACGTTCACAAAGCACTACCATTTACCTCTCTTTTCTAAATCCAGGGCAGGCTTTGCCACTGCATTCCTGCAGGGCCTTATAGCTGCTCCTAATGCTGTTTAGTTCCATCCTCCCATCCATAGCTTTGGGATTCTACCCAAATGTAATTACTGTAGCAGTGAAACACAAAGAACGTAGTACAGTTGTGTACACTTACCGTATATGTAGATGCTCGAGTGTATTCACTGTTGCAGTCCGGGTTACCCACCCGCCAGCCCCCTTTCTTCTCTGTTATAATACCTATTCTTTCCTTCACTATGCTCAAAAGCCTTTATGGTGTATTTGCTTTTAGTTAAAGATAAATTTTTTGTGTTCTAAAGTGCATGTGTGTGTGTGTGTGTGTGTGTGTGTGTGTGTGTGTGTGTGTGTGTGTGTGTGTGTGTGTGTGTGTGTGTGTGTGTATGTATATATATATATATATATATATATATATATATATATATATATATATATAAAATTTTTATTTTTTTTTTTTTTTTGCTCCCCATTTGGGGGGCACCTGACATCTAGAGCAAGAAAAACTGATTAAAATGACATCGGCTGCATGTTTTATACCCCTGACGACCTGACGTCATGGAAGAGGAGACAGCAACTGACACAGGACCCAAGACTTTGTTATTCAGGCCGACTGAGGGCAACCTGCCAAGCAGATTACCTAAATGTAATGACTGCAACAGTGAATACACTCAACATCTACATTTATGGTAAGTGTACACAACTGTACTTTCAGGCATTGCCATAGGGAGACATGCCCGGATGCAGCTATGCAATTTTGTGGAGCTTTTCATGTCCTCTTTCATCAGTGCTGCTTTTGGTGGAATGGCCTTATTTGGCCTTTCTGTTAAATGCTCTTTCAAAGTGAACATCAGGAGAAAGACCCTGTCTGCTGTAGAGATTTGCTTTTCCTTCAATGATCTTTTTCCTGAAATCAAAGTGAAGCAAGAAAATGTTTTAGGAAATCCCAGGCTTCTTTCCAGAACTCATAGGGACAGCTCCTTCAGGGGTATTGGGTTGGGGGAGTGTCAAATGGAAGATGCTGCCCTAACAGCAGAGGAGGCCCGCAAAAACAGGGTTTCTATGATTTATTTTTCCTGAGAGACCCTTTCAGCACTCCTGAAGGGTTTTCTGACTGCTCACCTCTGAAGGTAGTCAGGGGGCTCTTGTCACTGCACCCAGACACCTACCTGGACTCTTATAACAAAAGATTCTTGGGTGCTAAAAGTAATATCCTGAGGTTATTTCATACCATTTTTCCAGATTCTCCCAACTAAAAGAAGAAAGCTTCCTAGCTTCCCCACATCCCACCCATTCAGAGAGAAGCTACAGCTCAAGAGATTCAAAAGCTGCTGGACAAATGAGTCATCCAGGAGGTCTCACCAGACCACAGAGTATTTGAAATTTAACTCAAGGTTCTTTGTGGTGCCAAAATAGACAGGGGACCTGAGACCAATTTTGAATCTAAGCAGTCTGAACCAGTTTGTGAAGAAGTCAAAGTTCTGAATGGTCATGGTTTAGTCCATCCTGCCCTTTTTACACTAGGACCGATTGGATTTGCTCAGTTGGTCTTTAGGATGCATACTGCCACATCAAGATGAGAAGATGTTCCTGAAGATATATGTGCTTTCTGTTGGGACCCGGTCATTATTAGTTTAGAGCCCTGCCCTTTGGTCTCACCACAGCCCCCAAGGTGTTTACCAAGTGTATGGCAGTGATACCAGATCACCTGAGAATGCTGGGATTCTGAGTGTTTCCATATTTAGACAACTTGCTCTTCACTGCCACAACCAGGCATCTCTTAGAATGGTCCAGGGACTATTTGTTCCAACTTTGTCAAACACTAGGTATTACAAGCCTTCTTCAAATCCAAACTACAATCAATACAGAGCCTGAAGTTTATTGGTGCCCAGTTGAACATAGTAACTCAGATTATATGATGTGCAAACACAGCAGCAGTCAGTTTTTAAATACAGCAAATCCTTGTTCATCCTGCTCCTCCAGCCAGACTTATCCTTCAGGCTCTAAGTTCGATGGCAGCTGTCGTAGTCTTAGTTCCTGTGGCACATTTCTGTATGTGTGTACTCTAGCTGTTCAGTGTTCTTTTCTGCAACGTCCTCTGTCCTTCCCTGTCAGGCTTACTCAGGTATGCAGATGTCATCTTCTCTGGTGGATCCAGTCAGATGACATTTACTAAGGCTGGCCTTTCATTCTGTCTCCTCAAGCGGCCATAGTGACCATGGACACCTTCTAATTGGGTTGGAGGGTATTTCTTGGGATGAATGGTCCAAGGAACGTGGTTCCCCCCAAGAGACCAATTCACACATCAGTGTCCTGAAGATGAGTGGTTCTATCAGCATTGCAGGCCTTTCAAGATGTTCTCCCTGTGGGGACTATTGTGATATCCAAACCAACGTGTGTGTGGTCTTGTACATCAACAAACAAGGGGGAACCTGATCTTACCCCTTCTGTCAAGAGACTGGGTGTGGCAGTGGGCGGTCTCCTCCAATAGCTTTCTAGTATCAACACACATTCCACGGGAAGTTCAACTTATAAATGGACAAACTCAGCAGGTCCATTTTGTTACCTCACAAGTGGTCTTGTCAGTCAGTCAGTGGCAAAGATTTTCTGCCATTGGGGCCAACCTTGCTACAATCTCTTTGCATCTCCCCACAACAAGTGCACCAGGTTTCTTGCTCTATTCCCCTTTCAGTGGAAGTCAACATGAGATGCTGAAGTTCACGTTTGGCCCTCTGTTGTACTTGATGCCTATCTCCGATTACCTCCAATTCCAAACTTCTTACAGAAGGCACATTAGTTAAAGAGCTTAGTTATTCTCATTGCCCCCTTTTAGCTTTGCCAGTTGTGGTTCCCCTTCCTTTGGTGTCATCTTTGATATTTTCCATGGGTACTTGTCCCCAGTCCAGACCTTCTATTGCATCCCTTGGGGATAAAACATCCAATATTCCAAGCCTCAAACTAACTGCATGATTTCTCCCATTTCCCATAATAGCTAAACAGCCCAGGCTTTCCTTCCCTCTAGGAATATACTTTTATCTTCTACAAGGAGAATCTGTAAGAGTAAATGGAAATGATTCTCAATTTGGGCTCTTAGTAAAGAAATTGATCCCTACACTGCTCCTGTTTCTTCAGTTCTGGGATTCTTAGCTTCTGTTTTTCAAGAAGGTGCTAGTTTCTCCACAATCAGAGTTAGTTTGGCTGCTATATAAAATTTTCATTCAGGAGAAAAAGCTTCTTACTTATTTGTTTCTAAATGTGCAAGGCCTTTTTAAAAGGCACCTTCTTACATAGACTTGTTTCCATCTACACAGGACTAAGGATCTCAGGAGACTGACCCATTGTCTGAATGTTTCTCACCTAACAGACTGGAATCACGTGTTTCTAAAGTTACCCTGGCAAAAACTAGATCCATGACAACTTCTGCCTTTTGGTCTAGAACTTCTGTTGACATTTGTGCAGCAGCTACCTGGTCCAATACTCATACCTTTGCTACTCATTACAAACTAGATTTGACTTCTAGCAACAGAGCTGCTTTTGGTTTGTTAGTTCTCTGGAATATCCTTCCATGAGGGCCACCCAAGATCCATGTAGCTGGGGACTATGTCCCATATGTTGAGGAAGAATGAAAAGGACAACAGCAGATGTTAGTTATGTATTTATCGGAAGTATGTGTATCTGCTGTCATTCTCATTCCTCCTGAACTCCTCACCCTCCATCCCCCTTCCTGTTATTCTCTTGAGTGATCTCATGAACTTTTTATAACTTTTTAGTTCCAGGTTTGAGCTCTTGACTTACTTTCCATCTTCCTACTCTGTCTTGGGATATATATAAGGCAGCAAAATCTCAGTCAGAGGTATTGTAGTCTAGTAGGTGGGGCATTATTGATAGAGGGTGGAGCTCGAGAGTTGAATCCGTAAGTCCGAGATATGTGGTTGAGGTTAAATCTGTAACCTATTTGTTGAGGAAGAAGTTGGATAACACAGATGCGTAGATGTCCTTGTATTCCAGTGTTGCAGTATTCTACGTGTGAGTTTACCCTTTTTCCTTTTGAGTATGTCCAGCCAGTATTCCAAAGTTTTTCAGTCCCTCAGGGTGCATCTGGCATCTGATGTGGCTGTAGGAACGTGGGCCGTAAAAATGACATCTGTACGCATCAGCCCTCAGAACTTTTCAGCCGCCAGTTGTACGGAAGGTGTTCCTGCTACTCTCTGACGTTGGATTAGAAATAATCGTATAAGTACCCCATTGGGGAACCTTTCAGTCCTTTTGCATATAGTTTGTTCATGTCATCCGTAAGGGGCAAATGTAAGTGTGGCAGGCAGATTCCCCACAAAGACACCCTTGATCAGTGCATTTTTTGTTTGGGTAAAGAACACGACCACGAGAACTGCCCTATTTGTCAGGCGTTCGTTCCTAAGACCTTATGTCACCGTTTACATGCTCTGAACCTTTACCTAGAGAACCAGCGGTTACAGCAACTTGCGTTAGGGATGGAAGGCTCTTCCATTACTCTGACAGAACTGCCTAATAAGAGGGCCAAATCCACATGGCCTACCTCTTCTGTTGCGCCTCTACTGCCCATACCTCAGCCTGGCAGTGGAGTTGGCTTCTGCCAGACAGGATAAAGCGGGTACCTGTGAGGAAGCAGCACAATCCCGAGTGGATGGCATGTCCATAGAGGCATTGCCAACATCTGCCACAGACGTTGGGGGGAACCAGCTCTCTCCGTGGGCCCGTCAGATTCTGCCGATCCCATCCATTCTTCTGACTCGAGACCTTCTACCCGGATGCCAGCTAGGCCTCTTAAGAAGAAAAAAAAAAGACCAAACATCTCTCTCCACTGCCTAAAAGCACGTCTGATTGGCAAGCTTTCAGTCAAAGCCTATTCATTGCCTTCATGGCCCTATGCCCTACCTCAGTTTGGAAGCCCTAGCATAGTCCCTCCACTATTACATCCTAGGCCTCAAACCTCAGGTACTGTAAGGAGAGATGAAGAGGAACTTTCTGACTCCTCCTTAGAGGACTCTCTCTTTTACACTTCACAGATGACCTCTCCTCTGGGATATGGCTTCCCAGAAAAAGAGTCCATTGACCTTGACTCCCCAGTTAAGGATTTAACCTTCAGGGAAACAATCTGCAAAATGAAAGACCACTTTAAGTGGGAATCCACTGACTTGGCTGAGGTGCAGAAGAGGTTCTGTGCCCTCATACAGATGGACTCTTCCAGTCCTTCTGCTGTCCCTCCTGTTCTGACGGCATTTCTGGATGCCTTTTCTTCAGCATCCCCACAACCACTTGCCACATGCAGGTCTGACAGATTGTACAAAGTTCCAGTATCAGAGAAATTTCTCCTTAAGTGCCCTCCAGCTGACCCAGCCAGTTTCCATTTCCGCTGATAGGGCTTCCAAATTTCTACCTACTACAACCATACTTCCATTTGACAAGGACAGCAAGACAGTGGAACATCTGAGCAAGACACTCTACACTTCTAAAACTCTCAGGGCCACAAATTGCCAGACTCACATGGCCAAGTACTCCTTAGCCCTGCTGGACAAAGCCACCAAGGAATTGGCCAACATCCCAGACTGCGCAACCAAAGCCTCACTGTCCTTCCTCCTGGCTCTCACCTCTCAGGTGAACAGACACTCCATAAGGTGCAGTTATGATGCAGCTGAAGCCTCATGTAAGTCAGCTGCATCAGCTTCTGCTTTAAGGAGATATTCTTGGCTATGTCTACAGCCCCTGCCTGACAACTTCAGGGCAAAGCTTATTGATGCCCCTTTTTATTTCATTCTGCCTTATCTGGCATTAAAGTAGCTGGACCTCTTCAAGTGTCTACAGCAAAAAGGCAAAGAAATGCAGACCTCAAACGCCTGCTTTTCGCTCATTTCTAAGTTCCATATGAACTACCCTGCCAAAACTCAATTCATAAGGAAACAATCTTGCCCTGTGGCTCTCTCCAGGCCCAGGAGACCTCTTAGAAAACAGCTCCCTCCCGGATAGAGCTTCCCCAGTCAGGGGCCTCCCTTGCAAAATAGGGCGGCAGGTAGCATCTGACTTACCTGCCAGCCTTACTACCCAACCCCTCCTACTCCTCTACCCCTGTCTGCCCGTCTCTCACTGTTTCCCTGTATGGTCCCACATTACCTCAGACAGCTAGGTTCTTTCCATCATCCAGAATGGTTACTTTGAGACCTGCGTCACCCCCCCCATACAAAGTGACAGTCCTCAGCCCCCCTATCAGTCAGCTCCACTTCCTGCAACCTGTACTGCAAGCTCTGCTGACTCAAGGCACCATAGAACTAGTGCTTCTAAAAGCAAAAGGAAGAGGATTCTATTCCAGAATTTTTCTGGTACCCAGAAAGCATGGCCGATAGAGACCTATACTAGATCTCTCACGTCTCAATCTGTTCCTAAAGGTCCATACCTTCAGGACGCTCACTCTCCCCAACCTCTTCCCCCTGCTCCTGCCCCAAGGGTTCATGGCAGCCCTAGATTTAAAGGATCCTTATTTGCACATCCCAATAAAGCCCAGATTCAGGAAATACCTGAGGGTTTTGGCAGGCACATCCCATTTTCAGTTCTCTGCCTTGCCCTTTGGGCTTCCCACTGCACCCAGGTTATTCACAAAATTTCTGGCTCCAGTCATTGCTTATTGCACGACAAAGGGTATCCAACTATTCCCCTAACTGGACGATGTGCTGATTCAGACAGACAATCAGAAGACCCTCCCTCTTCACACTCAGCTTCTTCTGTCCCTATTGCAGTCTCTAGGATTTAAGATAAATTTCCAAAAATCTCAGTTGGAGCCCACACTGGACATTGTCTTCCTGGGGTGCCAGACCTCATTGAAGGCCTTCCTGCTGCCAGACAAGGCGGTATCCTTGACAGACCACCTGCTCTGCGTCCTCCAAGCATCAGAACTGACAACAAGGCAGTACCTGAGACTTTTGGGTTACATGGCAGCCACTATACCCATGCTCCCCTTACCAAGACTGCACATGAGAAAGTTAGTGGTATCTTTGGTCAATCTGGACCCAACATTCCCATCACTCCACCTTCTACCTTGCTTGAAACAAGAAATTCAGTGGTGGCTGGTACAAATGGCCAACAACCCAGGCCTCCTTTTCCAACCACCCCCACCCACACAGATCATGCATACAGATGCTTCAGATCTGGGCTGGGGTGCAACACTAGGCCAAAGACATGTGCAGGGTTTGTGGTCAAACACAAACAAAGTAGAGCACATCAATGTCAGAGAGATGAGGGCAATACTCCTTGCTCTGCAGGCCTTCCTACTTTACCTCCAGCACGGTCCATTCAAGATTTTCATGGACGAATACCACTGTCCTGTGGTATCTCAACAAACAGGGAGGGACCAAATCCTAACTCCTTTGCAGACTAGCTCTGCTCATGTGGGAGCTGGCCACCTCACAGGGGATTACCCTGCAGGCAGTTTACATCCTCTCCCTTCACAACTCCCAGGCAGATTATCTCAGCAGAACCATCACAAACAACCACAAATGGATGATTCACAGAGACATCTTCCTGGATCTGGTCCACCGGTGGGGTACACCTCAAATAGACCTGTTTGCCTCTTCCATCAACAGGCAACTTCCTGGCTTCTGCACCAGGACACCAGACCCCAAGACATTGGCAACAGATGCCTTCTGAATTTCTTGGAAGAGGAAATTTCTGTATGCTTCCTCCCTTACCATTGATTCAAAAGGTGCTGCTGAAAATTCAGCAGGACAGACCAAAAATCTTGCTGGTGACTTCCTGATGGCCAAGACAGCACTGGATGTTCTTCGTGTTTCACTGTTGCAGTCATTACATTTGGATAATTTGCTTGCAGGTTGCCCTCAGTCGGCCTGATTAACAAAGTCTTTGGTCCTACGTTGGTTGCTGTCCTTTCTTCCATGACGTCAAGTCGTCAAGGGTATAAAACATGCAGCTGACACCATTACATCAGTCTTTCTTGCCATGCGGTGCCCAAAGGAAAAGCAGTTCACAAGTGCCGGTCAGCCAACTCCTGAAATTTTCGTTTTCAAGTTTCAGAACCGAAGTCTTCAACTAAAGCTAAGTACCCCACTGGGGAAATTTTTTCTTACTCCTTACCATTGTCAGTAAAAGTTAATAATTGCATTACTTGTGGAAAGCAAATAGCTCAAAGATTTTCATTCGTACTGTATTCCTTGCCTACGCCCTGACCTTGACGTACCTTGCTATCGGTATTGTGCTTTATTTAATCAGTGCACTATCCGTTGTCAGTATATTTTTGCCTCTAAATATTTCAGTTCTCGGTTTAATTATCCAGAAATGTCGTCGGTTAGCCATCCGACTACTGGGATTCCAAAAAAAAAAAACGCAAAGATAAAGACGGAGACAGGCCGCCGAGGTCCAAAACTGCCGACAACGCTTCTCCTAAGCCAGTTCGCCGGTACTCAGTGAGGAGCTTTTGCAGCCCCCGATACCCGCTACTTCTGATTCACAGGCCTCTACTGAGACCCATTCGGAGTCCAGTATGTCGCAAGATGCTACAGCTGTGGAACCTGCGGATGTCTCTACCTCGGATGGGTCTGGAGCTGCTGTGCAGGCACCAGCTTCTGAGGGTGTATTCAGCCCTACGGACTTGCATATTAAATCGACACCTCCTTCATTACTTAAGCCTAAATCTCGGTCCATGTTTAAAAAACCAAAGCCCAGGCCACATGCTCAGGCCTCTATGCCTAAAAAAAAACATAATAAGAATGGCTGAAGATCTAATAACTCAAATCAGGGGTAGCCACCCCCCCTCCCCTTCTAAGAGGCCTAGGACTGAGGTTGATTGAATCTTATGATTAGGATTCTGTTTTTTCTGACTCTTCTGATTACCTGGATTTGTCCTTACGTACTTGTGAGGATTCAGATGCAGAGAGCTGTATTCCCTCTGCTTCCCCTCCTGAGACTTTTTCTTTTGGAGAAACCTTACATTCTCTAAGGGAGAATTTGAACTGGGAAAGCCAGGATTACTCTGACTCAAAAAAGAGGCTTAGAGATTTCCTTCTCCTACCTCAGCATAGGCCTTTAGCTATTCCTCCTGTACTGGACATTGTTGATGTTTTTTCGGAATCTTGTTTGGCCCCTGATTCCCTGCCTCCTGCTCCCAGAAAACCTGACGGATACAACAGGGTCCCTGAGTCGCACAAGTTCCTTTTCAAAAATCCTATTGCAGATCCAGAGACTATTTCACAGGGACCCAAGGACATTAAGGCTTCTACTGCTAAAAATTCTACTCCTTCTGATAGAGACTCCAGGGCGCTGGATAGATGGGTAAAAAGATTTACACTTCTGCAACCTTGGCCATTAGGATTTTAAACTGCCAGTTTCATATGGTAAAATATCAGCAACATGTTATTGGACTGCTTAAACAGAAAATGATGTTGATTCCTGACTGTGTGGAAAATAAAGAATTGCAGGATTTAATGCATTCTGCCAAACAAGTTGGAAAACTTACTTTGCAATGTAGTTTTGATTCATTAGAGGCCTCTTGTAGGGCTGCTGTTACTGGGTCTGTGCTCAGAAGGCATGCTTGGCTTAAGGAACAATCTTTGCCTGATTATGTTAAAGCTAAATTGGTGGATGCTCCTTTAAATCAGGACCACCTGTTTGGCAACAAGGCAGAGGAAGTTCTTAAAAAGATGGAAGATAAAGCTAAATCTATGCAAACTGTTAAAAGTTCAGCCTCTGAGATTTAGTAGGCACTGGCCCTCTAATAATTAGTCCTTTCCAGCCCCTTCCAGGTCTTCTCAAGCCAAACCCAGACACAGCAAAAACCCCAGGTTTCAGTCCCAAGGTACTCACAGAATTAAGCAGTGGGACTCCTCCATTTCCAAGTCTGGGAATAATAAGATTCCCCCTATGGTAAACTGTCTCAATGACTTCCTTTTAAAACTTCCAAGCACTTATCATCTGACTGCCCCTTTGGGGGAAAGATGGCCCTTCATGCAAATAATTGGGAACTCATTACCCAGGACAAATGGGTTTTAAATAGTGTCCCAGGGATACAGATTTCCCTTCCACACATTGCCAACACCAAGTGGATGGCCGGACCTACCCCCAAATCAGTGGACAGAGGCACAAAAACAATTACTTTCTCTCTTAAGCATGGGGGTTATTCAACCAGTACCAGAAGAGGAAAAGAGACAAGGTTTCTACTCAAGACTTTTCCTGATACCCAGGAAAAACGATTCATGGTGTCTTGTCCTGGACCTGTCTACTCTAAACACCTTTTTGGAGATTCCAAAATTTAAGATGCTGATTCTTCACCAATTACTTCCTATGCTAGGCAAAGATGCCTGGTTGGCAACACTAGATTTAAAAGAAGCATACCTGCACATCCCAATCAGGGAATCTTGCAGAAGATACCTACGCTTCAAAGCAGGCTACATGCACTATCAGATGATGTCCTTCAAGAATGCAACTGCAGTCATAACATGTGGGTTGTCCTGCCTCAGGCAGCCCTCGGTCAGCCGGATTCCAAAGTCTGGGACCGATGTCGGCTGATGTTGCATTTCTCTCCGACGTCAGAGCGGCTGGAGTACATAAGCATCAGCCGACGCCATTTTCTCCAGTCTTTCTTGCCGCGGTGCCCGAAGCAGAAGCAGTTCGCAAGTGCCGGTCGGTCAGCTCCTGTATTCTACGATACCGAAGTCATCGAAAAAGCTAAGTACCCCGTTGGGGACCTTTTCTTGCCTCAGCCGATGTCAGAAATTACTGAAAAAGTTAACAATTGTCTTTTGTGGTAAACAAATACGTCATAAGGATTTCCACTCTTACTGCCGCCCTTGCCTGGGCCCAAACCACGACGTCTCGGCCTGTGTAGCCTGTGCTCGCTTCAATAAGCGCACTCTCAGGCGCCGGGCGGAGTTCGCTGAAGATTTTTTCGGCGATAAATTTGCCTACACCATGCCGTCGGATCTTCCGACATCGCAAACACCCAAAAAGCAAAAAGACCGGGACCGACATCCTCGGCCCGTGTCTACCACCGACTCCACGCCAAAACCTAGCGAGTGCTCCGGTTCCTCTGAGACGGTCTCTCCACCGCTCGAACCGAAGACACCGCATTACCGGCGACTCGATTCCAGACATTACTCCGGCGCCAGTTATAGATTTTCCTCCGGATACGAAACCGAGGAAATTCCGAGACCATTGCTGTAGACAAGGTCACTCCTGCGTGGAGCTGCCAGGCCTCCTATGGCCATGTCTATTAAGGCCTACACCAGGGCTAAGGCAGCCAGCAAAACAAAGCATATTACTTCTAAATCCTTACCTCAGCCGACTCCGGAGACACAAATTATGTCCATGGCGGCTGATTTAATTTCCATGATTAGAGGCTCACAGGCCCATCCTGAGAGAGCATCCCAGCCTCCTCCTGATAAAAGGCCCCGGGTTGAACCCTCTGACCCTACTCCTTCAGTTGAAGATTCTGAGGGCTCTGTCCACTCTGATAGCCAGGAAGAGCTCTTCCAGATTTATGAGGACTCGGATGCAGAAGATTCCATCCCTTCGGCCTCCCCTCCTGAGGATATTTCTTTTGGGGAAGTTCTGCACACCATGAGGGAACATTTCAAGTGGCAGGGTCAGGAATATTCTGATTCTAGGAAATGCCTTAGGACTTTCCTTAAGAAGCCTCAACACAGGCCCTTAGCTATTCCTCCTGTACTTGATGTTCTGGATGATTTGTATTCTGACTCTAGTGCTACCCCTGATTCTCTTCCTCCTGCTCCAGCCAAGCCAGACAGGTATTACAGGGTCCCAGAAACTCATTTCCATTTATTCAGGGCCCATTCTGCTGATTTGGAAACTATTTCACAGGGGCCTAAAGGAGTTTCAGCCTCCACCTCAAAAAATCCTTTGCCCTCCAACAGGGAAGCAAGGTCATTAGAGAGATGGGGCAAAAAGGTTTACACATCCACTACCTTATCTATGAGAGCTTTAAATTGCCTTTTTTATATGTTACAATATCAGGATTATCTCTTAGAAGATTTACAAAAAACATTAGCTTCTCCTGATCCTTTAGACAGGAAGACTTTGCAGGAAGCTGTACATAACACTCAGCAAGTAAGCAATCACTTCCTGCAGTGTGGATATGATGCACTGGAAGCTTCATGTAGGGCAGCTATGACAGGGGCAGTGATTCGTAGACATGCTTGGTTAAAAGATCAACCTCTACCAGATCATGTAAAAGCAAAACTTCTGGATGCACCTTTGGAAAAGAACAAGATTTTGGTGCAAATGCTAAGGATGTGTTAAAGACCATCGAAGAAAAAGCAAAATCAGTTCAGACTGTGAAAGATTTCCTCCAGGTTCAACCCCCCAGATTCAGTAGGAATTGGCCTTCAAAAAACTGGTCCTTTCCTAATCCAGAAAAGTTTCAAAGGGGTAAGAACAGGCGTGGCGAGGAAGAGGCCAATACAGAGGCCCTTACAGGGGACGACAATGGCAGCCAGGAAACCAAAGAAGTGACCCAGGGATTTCACCTGTCCAACAACCACAAACTCAATGACTTTCCTCTACTACCGCCTACCAGGGAACAACTAGAAGCTCCCTTGGGCAGGAAATTATCTCTGTTTGCAGAAAACTGGCACAGACTGACAAAGGACAAATGGATTTTGGACATTATAGACCGAGGGTACAGGTTTCATTTTCATACCTTACCAAGGAAACAAGGCATGCCAAACCTACCACAAAATCAAAGGGCAGAGGCTATCAAAAACAAATCACTCTGCTGACTCGAATGAAAGCAATAGAAAGAGTTCCACAACAAGAACAAGAACAGGGGTTTTACTCAAGACTGTTCCTTGTTCCAAGAAAAGAATCTCAATGGAGACCAATACTGGACTTGTCCGCATTAAACACCTTTCTCCTAGTACCAAAGTTCAAAATGCTGACTCTACAGCAACCCCTTCCCATGCTGAGCAAGGAGTCGTGGCTGATTACTCTGGACCTCATGTCCCTATCAGACACAGCTGCAGAAGATACCTCAGATTTCTTGCAGGGCCAGAGCATTATCAATTCTCAGCATTGCCATTTGGCTTATCTACTGCGCCCAGAGTATTTACAAAATGCCTGGCTTCAGTAATTGCTCATTGCAGGCTCCAGGGTATACAAATTTACCCGTACCTGGACGACTGCCTCATACAAGCGGACGACAAATTGATGTTGACAAGAAACCTGGATTATGTCATACGATTACTTCAAGCTCTGGGATACACAGTCAACTTCCAAAAGTCAAGACTGCAGCCATCCCAGCAAATAATCTTCTTAGGAGCCAAACTAGACACAGGCCTCTCAGATGGCTTACCTGACAGAAGACAAGCAAGAGAAGTTAACTCATTACTTCAAAGGTTTAGCAAAACTCACCCAGATGACTGCAAGGAGATTCCTACAGGCCCTGGGTTACATGGCATCTTGCATTCTACTAGTTCCATTAGCAAAACTACACATGAGAAAGCTTCAATGGTACCTAAAAAGCATTTGGTCTCAACACAGCAACAACTTGGAGACAATCATACCACTCATTCCATGCCTACAAAAGGAATTCCTATGGTGGGCCTCGGTGAGCCAGGAAAACACAGGTATGTCATTCAAAAAAACCACAGATAACACAGACCATGACTACAGACGCCTCAGACCTTGGATGGGGGGCGCACATGGAAGGCAGGTGTATACAAGGACAATGGTCTCCAAAGGAAACACATCTGCATATAAACCAAAAGGAAATGCTGGCAGTAATGCATGCCATCGAGGCTTTTCAACACCAACTCCAGCAAGGCCATTTAATGATACGGACAGACAACACCACTGTGATGTGGTACATAAACAAGCAGGGGGGCACCCACTCTTACCCTCTTTGCAGACTGACAATGCAGCTTTGGGAGAAATCACTGAGCCTAAACATCCAGTTACAATCCCAGTTTGTTCCAGGAAAAGACAATGTGTTGGCGGACCGCCTAAGCAGGAATTTCACAGATCCACACGAGTGGAGGTTACATCCGAAGGCCTTCAGACAACTCACTTGACATGGGGCAAGCCAGAAGTGGACCTATTTGCCTCTCACCTCAACCATCTTCTACCAAAATTTTGCACAAGGACATACCATCCAAAAGCTTGGAAAATAGATGCCCTCTCATTCAACTGGAACTCCCTAGCAATCTATGCATTCCCACCTCTGCCACTGATGACCTCAGTATTACTAAAGATCAAAGCAGAGAAGCCCAAGGGAATCATAATAGCTCCGGATTGGCCAAGACAACACTGGTACCCACTACTACGGAGCATATGTCACACCAGGAGGTGGGCCCTCCCTCAGTGGCCTCTACTTTGACTCAACACAATTTCGAAACACTGCATCCAAACCTTCAGACACTGCAGCTAACAGCTTGGGAGATCCCATAAACAACTTCAGCTTATCTCTCTCTAAGGAAGTTCAGCGGATACTAACAGAGGCTCAAGACCATCCACCAGAAAGGTTTACTTAGCAAAGTGGAAAAGATACAGCAATTGGAATACCAGCAAGGGACATGATGCTTCATTGCTGAACATCCCACTTATCTTGGAATATTTGGCAGATATGTTAAAGAACGGCCTCTCATATTCTTCCATAAAGATACATGCATCTGCTATTTCAGCTAGATACAACACTGATCCTCCTGTTTTCTCTCACCCCTTACTAAGACAATTCCTCAGGGGAATCAAGAACATTAAGCCACCAAGAAAGGCCCCAGTGCCAGCCTGGGACCTCAATTTTGTCTTAGAGAAACTGACTCTACCTCCTTTTGAGCCAGCAGCTTCAGTTGACTTGCAATTTCTCTCATGGAAGACAGCTTTCCTGTTGGCAATTACCTCAGCAAGAAGGGTTTGAGCTACAGGCCCTAATGGCAATACCACCCTTTATTATTTTCCACAGAGACAGGGTTTCATTAAGGACCAACCCTACTTTTATGCCAAAGGTGGTATCTAGGGTTTCTCTAAATCAAGCCATTCATCTGCCTGCTTTCTTCCCAATCCTGAGAATAAGGGGAAAGACTTTGCATACCTTGGACATTCACAGACAACTTCGATACTACCTGGACAGAACCAAGGCCAGTAGGAAGTCTGAACAACTTTTGTAGCTTACGCCTGCAGTCCAGGGAAAAGCAATTTCAAAACAGACTATTTCTAAATGGATTGGACATTGCATCAGATTCTGTTATTCCTTTCATGGAAAGACTGTTCCAGCCAATGTCAGACCACATTCCACCAGAGCTACAGCCACCTCTACAGCATTTTTAAGAGGGGTGCCTACTAAGGACATTCTAGAAGCTGCTACATGGAGCTCCGTGCATACATTCTCCAAACACTAAAATCTCCCTCTATATTCCAGATCCAGAGCAGGCTTTGCTTCGGCAGTCCTGCAGGGTTTGATTGCCACACCATCTCTTTCCTAGTGCATACCTCCTCCCCCAGCTAAGCTATGGTATTCTACCCACATGTTATGACTGCAGTTGCATTCTTGAAGGACATAGTACAGTTTTGTACCTACCATAAATGTAGATGTCCGATAGACATGCAACTGCAGTCGGATTTTCCCTCCCTCCATACCCCTCTATGCCTGGGGTCCACTCCTATCCCTGTTACTCTTAGCTGGGGCTATCTGTTATGGTGCATTTGTTTTATTGCTCATTTATTTGTTTGGAATCCTGTTTTTGTCTTCCAATTTGATTACAGCCTTCCTTGGAGGGCACCTGGCATCTGGGGCAAGAAACACTGAAGAAAATGGCGTCGGCTGATGTTTATGTACTCCAGTCGCTCTGACGTCGGAGAGAAATGCGACATCAGCCGTCGGACCCAGACTTTGGAATCCGGCCGACCGAGGGCTGCCTGAGGCAGGACAACCCACATGTTATGACTGCAGTTGCATGTCTATCGGACATCTACATTTATGGTAGGTACAAAACTGTACTTTCGTGTTTCACTGCTGCAGTCATTACACTTGGGTTATCCTGCCGTCATGCGGTCCCGCAGTCGGCCAGAGTTCCAAAGTCTTGGTCCGGCGTCGGTTTATGTCGCATCTTCCCTGACGTCAGTGCGCCAGGGGTATATAAGATACAGCCAACGCCATTTTCTCCAGTCTTTCTTGCCGCATGGTGCCCAAAGCGAAAGCAGTTCGCAAGTGCTGGTCAGCCAATTTCAGAACCGAAGTCTTCAATAAAGCTAAGTACCCCGTTGAGGAAACTTTTTCTTGCCTCAGACCGATGTCAGTAAAAGTTAATAATTGTATTTCTTGTGGGAAGCAAATACCTCATAAGGATTTTCATTCTTAATGTATTCCATGCGTAGGCCCAGACCACGACATCACTAGTTGTCGGTTTTGTGCTAGATTTAACAAGCGCACTATTAAACGTCGGTTTGACTTTGCTCGCCATTATTTTGGCCGAAGGTTCAATTATACCATGCCATTGGAACAACCGACGACCGGAATACACAAAAAATGCAAAGACAAGGATAAGGACAGGCATCCGAGGTCCAAAACTGACGATGAAGCCTCTTCTAGGCCAGTCGCCGGTTCTCAGTGAGGCTCTTTCGCAGCCCCTGACACCCGCTACCTCAGAGCCACAGGCCGCCTCCGACTTCCACGTGGAGATGTCTAGGCCTCTGGAAACTTAAGGTATTGGGCCTACGGAAACTAACCCCTCAGATGGGTCTGGAGCCGCTGAGCAGGCATCGGCTTCTGAGGGTGTTTTCAGACCTTCACAGCTTACCATCAAAACAACAACCAAGTCTAAAACTCCATTAAAGACAAAGAAGCAAGTACAGCGTTCACCTGGACAGGCCTCCATGCCTAAAAAACAGATGCTCAAAATGGCTGAAGACCTAATTACTCTGATCAGGGGTTCCCATCCCCCTCTGATAAAAGGCCTAGGCAGGATACAGAATATGATTCCTCTGATCAGGTTTCCATTTCTTCCGATTCCTCTTCAGACGAGGGATACTCTTTACCCCCCCCCCCCCCCCCATGAGGACTCTGATGCTGAAGAAGCAATCCCTTCAGCCTCTCCTCCTGAGGATTACTCTTTTGGGGAAACTTTACATACTGTGAAGGAGCATTTCCACTGGGAGAGCCAGGATTATTCAGAATCCAAGAAAAGGCTCTGAGACTTTTTTTATTGCCTCAGCACAGGCCCCTTGCTATTCCGCCAGTGTTAGATATAGTGGATGATGTCTTCTCTGAATCCAGTTTAAATCCTGATTCTTTGCCCCCTGCTCCAGTCAAGCCAGACAGGTACTACAGAGTCCCTGACTCCCACAAATTTCTTTATAAAAACCCTGTTGCTGACCCAGAAACTATTTCCCAGGGTCCGAAAGGGGTAAAGACTTCCACGGCTGAAAATCCAGTTCCCTCTGACAGGGATTCTAGAGCATTAGACAGATGGGGGAAGAAAGTTTACACTTCTGCAACTTTAGCAGTAAGGGCTTTAAATTGCCAGTTTCACATGCTTAAATACCAACGATATTTAATGTCTCTGTTAAAACAGAAAATGCTTACAAGCTCAGAACATCTTGACTACAAGGAAATGCAGACTTTATTGCATGCAGCTGAACAAGTGGGAAAACATACTCTGCAATATGGTTTTGATTCATTAGAGGCTTCTTGTAGAGCAGCAGTTACAGGATCTGTGATTCGAAGGCATGCTTGGTTAAAAGAACAAGGTTTACCTGATCATGTTAAGGCAAAATTATTGGATGCTCTTTTACAGCAGGATATTTTATTTGGTGTTAAGGCAGAAGACGTATTAAAGAAAATGGAGGATAAGGCAAAATCTATGAAAACAGTGAAGGATTTCTTACGGGTACAGCCACCTCGATTTAGCAGAAATTGGCCTTCGAAAAATTGGTCCTTTCCAGTGTCAGACAGACCACAAAGAGGCAGATACAGATGCCCAAGAGGCAGATCTCAGCCCCAAGGCTCTTACAGACCACGACAGTGGGGTGCTTCAACCCCAAAAGGAGGGGAAGACAAGTCACAACCTTATAGGAAACAGTCCCAATGACTTCCCCCTTCAAATGCCAAGCACTTACCTTTTGGCAGCTCCCTTAGGGGGAAAACTAGCACTTTTTTCACAAAATTGTCATATAATCACCCAAGACAAATGGGTTCTGAATATTGTGTCTCAAGGTTACAGGTTCCACTTTCACACTCTACCAAGGCCAAAAGGAATGCCAGACCTGCCACAAAATCAATGGGCAGAGGCACAAAAATGAATTACAGCCCTCATGGACATGAGAGCTATTCAAAAAGTGCCACAACAGGAACAAGGACAAGGATTTTACTCAAGACTTTTCCTGGTCCCCAGAAAAGACAAACCCTGGAGACCTATACTGGACCTTTCTACTCTAAATACTTACCTGGATGTTCAAAATGTTGACACTACAGCACCTTCCTCCCATGCTGGGCAAGAAAGCTTGGCTTGTTACATTGGACCTCAAAGAGGCATACCTGCATGTCCCTATCAGACAAAATTGCAGAAGATACCTCAGATTCATAGCTGGCTCAATGCATTACCAATTCTCTGCACTGCCGTTTGGCTTATCTACTGCGCCCAGGGTCTTCACAAAATGCCTGGCACCAGTAATTGCATTTTGCAGATAAAGAGGGATTCAAATATATCCCTACTTGGACGACTGCCTTATTCAAGCAGAGAGCAAAGGCATCCTTCTAAAGCATCTGGCATTTGTAAAAAGACTGCTAATTCGCCTAGGGTACACAGTAAACGAAAAGAAGTCCAAACTAGTGCCCTCTCAAGAGATAATATTCCTGGGTACCAGCTTAAATAAAACTGCCCAAATGGCGTATCTCACGCCAGACAAGCAAGGACAACTGACTCAGTACTTTCAATTGATGGCAACAAAAACCCAACTCCCTGCAAGAAAAATTCTGCAGGCCTTGGGGGGGTTCAATGGCGTCCTGCATACTTCTAATACCATATGCTAGACTGCATATGAGGAAATTACAATGGTACCTAAAAAGTGTTTGGACTCAACACTGTCACAGTTTGGAAACAGTAATACCACTTATTCCCTGCCTACAACAGGAGTTTCGATGGTGGGCACAGGCATGTCACCACAACAAGGGACAGCCTTTCACTCCACCCACAGCCAGGCAGACACTAACAGATGCCTCAGATTATCCCTGGGGAGCACACATGACAGGAAAATGTATTCGGGGCAAGTGGGCCGCAGATCAAATGCATCTTCACATCAATCAAAAGAGATGCTAGCTGTACAAAATGCCCTAACAGCTTTCAAGGACCTTCTGCATCCAGGACAACTATTAATAAAGACAGACAGCACCACAGTTATGTGGTACATAAGCAAGGGGGCACTCATTCTTATCCCCTCTGCAGACAAGCCATGACCTTGTGGGACACAGCTCTAACCTATCATGTTCATCTGCAAGCACAGTTCCTGCCAGGAAAGAAAAATATTCTGGCAGATGACTTAAGCAGAAACATCATGGATCCTCACGAGTGGAAATTAAATCCACAAGTATTCAGCATGATAAAAGAATGGGGGTGCCGCAGACATAGATCTTTTTGCCTCCCCAATGAATTGCCAACTACAGAAATTCTGCACAAGGACTTACCACACACAAACATGGAAAGTGGATGCTCTCTCGTTCAGCTGGAAAAGCCTAAAAGTTTATGCCTTCCCACCACTGCCTCTCCTTTCAAAGGTACTCCTAAAAGCCAGACAAGAAAAGCCGCAAATGATCCTGATTGCCCCAGACTGGCCACACCAGTACTGGTACCCAATCTTAAAGAACTTGGCTCAAGGCCCACCATGGATTTTACCTCAAATTCCTCAACTTCTGATGTAACAACACAATCAGATCCTGCACAGCCAACTCAAAACCCTAAACCTGGCTGCATGGCAGATTCCTTAGTCAAGCAGACAACACCTCTTTCTAAAGCTGTTATGAATGTCATTTTGGAGGCTAGGTGGCCTAGCACCAGGAAATCCTATTCAGAAAAGTGGAAGAGATTCTGTGCCTGGAACCAGGCTCAAAGCCTTGACCCTCTTGTTCCAAATATTCCTTCGATATTACAATACTTAACTGAGATGCTGGAGAAAGGCCTATCCTTTTCATCCATTAAGATCCATGCATCTGCCATCTCGGCTCATTACAACACAGATCCTCCTATTTTCTCTCATCCATTGCTAAAACAGTACCTCAGAGGGGCTAAAAACATAAGACCGCCCCGAAGAGCACCAACACCAACTTGGGATCTCAATTTTGTCTTGGAAAAACTTACTCTACCTCCTTTTGAACCAGCCAATTCAGCACAACTAAAATATGCGTCAGGAAAACTGGTCTGCTTCTGGCAATAACCTCAGCACGAAGAGTCTCAGAGTTACAGGCACTAATGGCAGTGGAGCCTTTCATCATTTTTCACCAACACAGGGTTTCTTTAAGAACAAACCCTTCATTTATGCCAAAAGTGGTATCCAGTGTGGCTCTTAACCAAACTATTCACTTGCCAACTTTTTATCCAAATCCCCAGAATAAAGTGGAGAGACTTCTGCATTCATTGGACATACACAGGCAGTTATGGTTCTACTTGGACAAAACAAAAGCTTTCAGGAAAACAGAGCAATTGTTTGTAGCATATGCCGCAGGATCACAGGGAAAGGCTATTTTAAAGCAGACCATTTCAAAGTGGATAGGACACTGTATACGTTTCTGCTGCACACAGCATGGGAAAACTGTGCCTAGCAACATTAGGCCACATTCCACCAAGGCAACAGCCACTTCAACTGCCTACCTTAGAGGAGTACCTACCAAAGATATCTTAAAAGCTGCAACTTGGAGTTCAGTGCACACCTTTACCAAACATTATCACTTGCCTCTTTATTCTAAAACCAGAGCTGGCTTTGCCAATGCAGTGCTGCAGGGCCTCATAGCCACCCCAAATCCTCTATAGAACCAGCCACCCAACCTCCGCTTTGGAATTCAACCCAAGTGTAATGACTGCAGCAGTGAAACACGATGAACATAGTACAGTTTTGTACCTACCATAAATGTAGATGTTGGAGTGTCTTCACTGCTGCAGTCCAGGTTACCCTCCCTCCATCCCCTCTTTCTTAGCTGGGACTTATCTACACTTTTCTACCCTATACTACCTATGTGGTGTATTTGCTGGTAATTGTAGATTTTGGTTTTACTTTTTATGTATGTTTTATTAGCAATATGTATTGCCTACCTATTTGGGGGCACCTGACATCTGGGGCAAGAAAAACTGAAGAAAATGGCGTCGGCTGCATCTTATATACCCCCTGGCGCACTGACGTCAGGGAAGAAGCGACAGCAACCGACCCCGGACCAAGACTTTGGAACTCTGGCCAACTGCGGGACCTCCTGACGGCAGGATAACCCAAGTGTAATGACTGCATAATGACTGCAGCAGTGAAGACACTCTAACATCTACATTTATGGTAGGTACAAAACTGTACTTTCTCTGCACTGCCCTTTGGCTTATCTACTGCTCCCAGGGTATTCACAAAGTGCCTAGCTCCAGTTATTGCATTTTGCAGGCAAAGAAATATTCAAATATACCCATACCTGGACGATTGTCTAATTCAGGCAGAAAGCCAGGACATACTTTTGAATCATCTGGCCTTTGGGTTCTAACTTGTCTGGGGTAAACCATAAACAAAAAGAAATCACAACTGGTACCCTGTCAACAAATTATATTCCTGGGAGCAAGCCTGAATACAACTTCCCAGATGGCTTACCTCACGCCAGAAAAGCAAATTAATTTGACAACTTACTTAAAACAAGTGGCCACAAAACCCTGCTATGTCTGCAAGACAAATACTGCAAGCCTTGGGGTTCATGGCCTCCTGCATTCTTCTAATTCCATATGCAAGACTGCATATGAGGAAACTACAGTGGTATCTAAAAAGCCTATGGTGTCAACATTCTCAAAACCTAGAAACAATGATTCCTCTCATACCTTACCTACGCCTAGAGTTCCTTTGGTGGGCAGAGGCCTGCCACCAAAACAAGGGACTACCATTCACACCACCCCCCTGCCGCCCAAACCTTAACAGATGCATCAGACTGTGTATGGGGGGGGGCTCACCTGGCAGGGAAGTGCATTCAGGGCAAATGGAACCCAAGTCAAATGCACCTGCATATCAATCAAAAAGAAATGTTAGCTGTACAGAATGCTCTTACAGCCTTCAAGGACCACATTCTTCCAGGACAACTAATGGTAAAGATGGATAACACCACTGTTATGTGGTACATAAACAAGCAGGGGGGTACACATTCTTGCCCCCTCTGCAGACTAGCCATGGCATTGTGGAACACAGCCTTGAGCTACTAAGTGCACCTACAAGCTCGATTCCTGCCAGGAAAATTAAACACACTGGCAGACGGACTAAGCAGAAACCTCATGGACCCACACAAGCAAATGGGGGAGACCTGATATAGACCTGTTTGCCTCTCCCCAGAAATACCAGTTGGACAAATTTTACACAAGGACTCCCCACAAAGAAGCCTGGAAAGTGGATGCTCTGTCCTTCAGCTGGAAAAACCTATCAGTCTATGCTTTCCCCCTTCTGCCTCTTCTCTCCAAAGTACTACTAAATGTCAAACAGGACAAACCAAGGATGATTTTGGTTGCTCCAGACTGGCCACGCCAACACTGGTACCCCCTCCTGAGCAGTGTGTCACAGTTATCTCCATGGCACCTGCCTCAGACGGTCTCAGCAGGAGAACCAGGTTCTGCATCCTCAGCTACCAACACTGAACCTTGCAGCCTGGCTAATTACTTAATCTCTCCTTTACCATCCCTCAGCAAACCTGTGATGGGTATCATTTTAGAGGCAAGGAGGCATAATACTAGAAAATCTTATGCTGTAAAATGGATAAGATTCTGTGCCTGGAACCAGTCTCAAGGGATGAGCACAGCAGCGCCCAGTTTACCTCAGATTTTACAGTACTTAACTGAGATGCTTCACAAGGGCCTGTCTTTTTCCTCTATTAAAATCCACCCCTCAGCCATTTCAGCTCATTATAACACAAAACCTCCCCTCTTCTCCCATCCACTGCTCAAGCAGATCCTCAGAAGGGCCAAAAATTTGAGACCACCCAGGAGAGCTCCAACCCCAGCCTGGGACCTTAACTTTGTCTTGGAGAAACTCACTCTACCTCCTTTCGAGCCAGCTGCTACTGTAGACTTAAACTTTCTTTCTTGGAAAACAGCTTCCCTTTTAGCAATCACTTCAGCTAGAAGGGTACCTGAATTACAGGCCCTTATGTGGCAGTAGAGCCCTTTCATCATCTTTCATGCGGACAGGGTGTCACTCGTAACCAATCCATCCTTCAAGCCCAAGGTGGTATCCAGTGTGGCACTTAATCAGTCCATTCATTTGCCAACCTTCTATCCCAATCCACAGAATAAAGGGGAATGGATATTGCATTCCTTAGATGTGCACAGATAACTTAGATTCTACTTGAACAGAACTAAGTCTCAAAGGAAATCTGAACAACTGTTGATAGCATTTGCTGCAGTGGCAGAGGGGAAGGCTATTTCAAAGCAAACCATTTCTAAATGGATAAGCCATTGCATTCATTTCTGCTATAAGCACCATAGAAAACCTATCCCCTAGGGGATCAGACCTCACTCCACCAGGGTTGCATCTACCTCAACAGCCTTTCTCAGAGGTGTCCCTACCAGGGACATCCTGGAAGCTGCTACCTGGAGTTCTGTACATACTTTCACCAAGCATTATCATTTGCCAGTTTTCTCTAAATCCAGAGATTGCTTTGCCACTGCAGTCTTGCAGGGCCGTATAGCTGGCCCTAATGCTATCTAAACTCCTCCTCCCAACCATAGCTTTGGGAATCTACCCAAATGTAATGACTGCAACAGTGAAACACGAAGAACGTAGTACAGTTGTGTACACTTACCATAAATGTAGATGTTCGAGTGTATTCACTGTTGCAGTCCTGGTTACCCTCCCTCCAGCCCCATAACTTCTTTTGACTATAGCTCTACTTTCCTTTACTATGCTTAAAAGCCTTTTTGGTATATTTGCTTTTTTGTTGGAGGTATATTTCTGTGCTTTTATGTTTAATTGCTTCCCATTAGGGGTGCACCTGACATCTGGGGCAAGAAAAACTGATGTAATGGTGTCGGCTGCATGTTTTATACCCCTGACCACCTGGTGTCATGGAAGAAGGGACAGCAACCGACGCAGGACCCAAGACTTTGTTAATTAGGCCGACTGCGGGCAACCTGCAAGCAGATTACCCAAATGTAATGGCTGCAACAGTGATTACACTCTAACATCTACATTTATGGTAAGTGTACACAACTATACTTCCCCCTTCTCCAGTTGTCCTAGGGCAGTCACCACAAGTTGCCTCCCTCAGTGGACCTTCTCACACAGCACAAGGTATCACAGATAAACTCACAGTGGCAGTCTGCACCTCACCTTGTGGTTAATAGGTTTCTGATACCGTTCAGACACCTGTATAATGAGGATTTGCTTAGTTTCCTGTAGGAAGCCAGGAAACCTAACACAAGAAAATCTTGCCTCTCAAAGTGGAAAAGGTTTTCCATATGGTGTCACAAAAGATAGTTGGACCCGCTGGCAAGCGACATCCCTCTAATCCTGTCTTACCTGTGTGAACTATTGCAGACAGGTCTGGTCTGCTCTTCTATAAAAGCACACTTGTCTGAAATCTCTGCCTCTCTCCCTCTGGATTCATCCCTAGCATCCATACTTCCTACCAAACTTTTCCTCAAAAGGGTACTTCACCTAAGACCCCTCAGGAAACCATCCCCTTCTCCCTGTAATCTTAACTGTGTACTGGAAAAACTCACCCTAGCTCTTTATGAGCCAGCAGACAAAGCCCTCCTAAAACTTTGCACATGGAAAACTGTTTTATTGGTGGCTCTGACCTCAACCAGGAGGGTCTCAGAGCTACAAGCTGTGATGGCTAACCCACCATTCCTAGTCTTCTACCTTGACAGGGTTACTCTCGGAACTAAATGTATAACCCCCTAGTTTTATTGGCTGGCAGAAGCTTGGTTAAATAAAGGAATGTATTTAAATGCTGGAAATGTGAATGAATTAATTTACCTGAAGAAGTCTCACCACTGGTGTGACGATAAGCTCTTTGTGTTACTAAGTTTATTATTTTTATCGTATTTTGCAGTATTTATTAATAAGGGATGTATTTATTCAACTTTGGAGTTCTCATATTCTTCTGGAGGCACACTGGTTGAAATTGTTGTTTTATCTTCCTGGTTTGTGTTTGCCTACATGGCCTCAGAAGATATTGCAAGTTCTCCAGTATTGTCCACACAAAATAGTGACATTGATAACCTCACACTACCTATAGGAGTTTTGAGCCAACAAGTGGAGGACATTTCATTAAGACTTGATTCCATTGTGAAGGCTGCTCCAATCCAGCAGTCTTCCAACTCTGTTCCACCCAGGATTTTGGTCAAAACTCAGACCAGAACGAGAGAGGGGATAACATCATACAGAATGGAAACAGGAGAATCGATAAAACAACATCAAATACCGAACCGGAGGAACGGCATGATCTACAGGAATGACCGGTATTCAACTGCCCTGCTTCAATAAGACAAGAAGTACCCTCAGGGCTTATTGGGCTCCGTCCTTAAACACATGGCTGAGAGAGCCTGTGTCCATTCAAACACCTTCTGTTAGTACTGGATCGGAACAGCCGGCTAGGTGGGAAACTGATATTACACATCTATTGAAGCAATTTGACCTGAAATTATTAAAATATAAGAAGTTGCAATTAGAAATCGCATATTTTAATGAGTGCATGAGCGAAAATATTACTCCAAAGGGGCTGAGAGTATGGCAGTTCTCTACAGCACCAGCACAGCTCCTAATGCCAAAAAGCAGGACTAAACGCCTCCCAAACACAGTATGCTTGTTCTGGTAGTCAAAGGCAAAAGCAACGAGCTGCTACTAAGCCAACACAGTTCCTAATTCCAAGCAGCAGAACTAAACACCTCCAATAAGCACAGTTAGAGAGGTGAAACTCATCAGAGATAAACACAGCCAGATAGCCAAACTCACTGAGGCAGGTCTTTTTAAAATTCCAAAGGGATAAGCAAACAAGACGCCAGTAAACGTGTTCATTTATTGGCGTCTTGTTTGCTTATCCCTTTGGAATTTTTAAAAAGACCTGCCTCAGTGAGTTTGGCTATCTGGCTTTGTTTATCTTCGATGAGTTTCACCTCTCTGGCTGTGCTTATTGGAGGTGTTTAGTTCTGCTGCTTGGAATTAGGAACTGTGTTGGCTTAGTAGCAGCTCGTTGCTTTTGCCTTTGACTTCCAGAACAAGCATACTGTGTTTGGGAGGCATTTAGTCCTGCTGTTTGGCATTGGGAGCTGTGCTGGTTTAGTAGCAGTTTGTTTTTTCTTGCCTTTGATCTTCAGTTCTCTACAGGACTTGAGGAGGGATCAGAGTTTCACATGGACTTACTGAAATTATTTGACAAACATGGACATGAGTTGCTTGAACTATTGTGTAAACACTACCAACGACCAGCAGATAAACTAATGGATGAAGCTACATTATTAGACAACCAAATTAAAAGAGATGTGGATTTCCACAGATATAAATTTGATTATGAAAGGTCCTTTGTCAGCATTGCTGAACATATAGTCAAACTAAAGAATGTTAAGCTAAAAAAGCTCAACAGGGACAGACACGCCTATGAGACTGGTTCCACCTATCCGAAACCAGCACCATTGCAAACTGGATCATTGATTGGCCGAACTGATTTGAGAGAAGGGTCAACAAACAACACTACTAGACCAGGAAGTGATAATCACCAAAATGAACAGCGTGGGGACAACGGTTCTCAACGGAGATACGAGGGTGCAGCAACAGGACATAAAGGGATTAATAGAACACAACAGAGATGGGGGCCGAATGATTCCAACAGAGAACAGCTTAATTTGGTTAATTCCACAGAAGAAGATGGCCAAAATTTTCGGCAACCAGCTTAAACCTACAACTTGAGGCAACGGCCGACTAGGACTTACTACAACAGCAGGAACAATTGGAAAAGCTAAGCAATGTTGCAGTAAGTGACTTTTTTCATGTAAGATCATTTTCCATACAGAGAAGGACTTTAAAGAATTTAATTTCACCGATTTGACTATTGACTAAATGTTAGTTGATTTATTAGCTAAAGGGCAGTCTTTTCGACCAACTCGTAGAGCGGACTTGTATAACACATTAATTGATTTAAAATTGTTTGTAAAGAAATTTAACCTGGCAGTCCTATTGAGACAAAATGACCAAATGCTGAATATATTGCACATTGCCAGTACTTTTTAACACCCCATTACACCCTACGTTAGCACTGTAGGAACAGATTTGTGAACTTGATATTATTAACTGTCTTAACAACAAGCATATGCATGGTGAATTAAGTAATATTACTAGAAGTGAAAAGGAAGCACTAACCCTACTTAAACAAGCCCTTGTTAGGGTAATGCAACCAAATAAAGGGGTGGACTAGTGATTATGTACCACACTGATTATGTGACTAAGATTTTGGACAGTAAATGTGTACTCTGAGGTCTCAAGAAATGAACTCAATGCAGCATGTAGGTTAATACGTGTATTATTAAATGACATGTTTATAGAAGGAAGAATTGATTTAGACCAGTTTAATTATTTGAATATGCCAGCACCAAAAATTCCAATATTTTTGGGAATTCCAAAAATACACAAGAGCCTAGTTGATCCACCTAAGAAATCATTAGTGGATGCCAGGAACAGCATCACATATTCCTGTGCTAAATTTGTAGATCACATTTTAAAGAAATACGTGAAGCAAGAGGGGTAAATATGCAAGGACTCTTGGAGTTTATCTAATATTAACAAACTAGAGTTCAACAAGGATTTGAATTTCATGACAATGGACGTGAAGGATTTGTATTCATCAGTCTCCCACCAGGAAAGAATAGAATGGGTTAGTATAATGTTACGAAGGAAGTGGGCACCAGTACAAGAAATTACACTTGAAGAAATTTTGGATATTATTTTATCATATAATTTCACTACTTTTAATGGTAAATTTTACCTACAGAAAATAGGGGTAGCCATGGGCTCCCCCTATGGTGCCAGTCTAGCAAACCTTGTGATGGCCTACCGGGAGGAAATGTTTAAGAAACCAGAGCAGACACCCCACCAGATCCATTTCTATACCCATTTCCTGGATGACATTTTTATGTTAATTGAAGGGGATGAATTCCAAGCAGATGAATTAGTAACATATTTTAACAATACTGCACACTTCCTATCCTTTACTTCCAATTATGGGAGAGACAGTATAGCATACCTGGACATAAATTTAAGCAAAGGTTATATAAATAGATGCTACCCGGCAACCATTTATAGAACTGCAATATATTCAAACGCACACTTACATTTTAGTAGTAGCCAACCCCTTCACCAAAAGAGATCAGTGGGGAAGGGGCAACTAGTAAGAGCAGTGAGGATGGTAACGAATTAAGTTGAGTTTGTGAATGAATGTAATAAATTGAAAGAAATGTTTACCAATAGAGGTTACCCTAATTACTTACTGAACCAACTCCTGGAAGAAGTCCAGGAAAAGAGACTAAGGGGTGTCTATAAACCAATTTTGGATAAGAAAAACACATTGGAGAACACAGTGATAGAGCTAAACATTGATTCATGTATGAACAGATTCAGCCAAGGCAGTCTGTTTACACTCTTTAGCATCAATGCCTATGAGATTATGAAATTCATTAACAAGAACTGGGATGTAATCAGGAATGATCCAACTACATGGGTTAGGGTCCAAGACCCACCTAGACTGGTATTCAAACGAGGCCAACATTTGAAAAACATTTAGGAATCTACAAATACTACAATTAAGCATGCAGACAGAAGTAGCATGTTTAAATGCAACATGTGTAACTATTGTTTACACACAACTGGGTCAGCCTTTACCATCAGGGATAAGGGAATACAGGATTACACACAAACTTAACTGTCAGTCCAAAGCTGTGGTCTATGTAGCCCAATGCCAGCAATGTTCAACATTCTACATAGGAAAGGCTGACAGGAAGTTTAGGGAAAGAATTTATGAACACCTGTACCACATAAAGAAGGGGAGCACTGAAAATGCTTTGAGCAAGCACAGGCAAGAGCATATAGACCATCATTTTAAGTTTAAGGCAATTGACAGCGTCATTCCAGATGGGAGAGGGGGCCCTAGAATCACTGTACCTGGAAAAACTAGAACTGATGTGGCAACTCAGGATTAAAGCCTGCATCTGTCCTGGGTTGAATGAAATCTACTCAATCATGTGTATATTAAAGTAAAAAAAAAAAACTTTTGAGGTTAGGGATGTGAGTGAGTAATAGGTCACAATTGACTGAACTTGTATGAATTGGGGCGGTCATAAACTGAGTCCTTTTGGACAGGATTAATTTATCAATTTTACATTACATATTTGCAAACTGGCTGAGTGACAGAACCCACAGGGTCAGAGTTGCTGGCGCCATGTCAGACTCAAAGCCTGTCACAAGTGGTGTCCCACAGGGCTCAGTCCTGGGCCCACTCTTGTTTGGCATCTACTTTTCCGAAGTACAAGCAAACACAGGAGGGTTATGGCTGACAAAGTTTGCAGATGAC
The DNA here is from genome assembly GCF_019279795.1 of Protopterus annectens. Classification (NCBI taxonomy): domain Eukaryota; kingdom Metazoa; phylum Chordata; order Ceratodontiformes; family Protopteridae; genus Protopterus; species Protopterus annectens. Next base: position 833,662,345 of record NC_056748.1, on the reverse strand, counting down.
TGCAAACTGGGCGCCATAGTCGAAAACACATCTGACACAGATATCCTTCAGAAGGGCCTCACAGAAACGGATAACTGGTGCCAGAGCCATGGCCTAAAGTTAAATGCCAAGAAATGCATAGTCATACCCTTCGGGAAAACAAGGTTACCCTAGCTACCATATAGGTGGCAATCCACTGAGCACAGAAGAAGTCATCAGGGATCTGGGGACCCAGGTTGACCGTAGCCTTCGCTTGACACTCATGTTGCTAAAGTAGTTAGGAAAACCTTCTACATTGCCCACCTGATCATGAAGGATTCACATCTAGATCAAGGGAGGTCATCGCCCTGTACTCATCACTCATTAGACCTATGATTGAGTACAATGCCCCATTCGAATGTATCTGACCAGACACCTGCAGCAGCTGGAAAGGCCCCAAAAGTTCCTCACCAAAAGGATAAAGGGTCTCAAAAATATGTCTTATGCTGCCCGACTGAAAGAACTCCAGCTCTATTCAGTCTCATACCGCTTGCTCAGAGGTGACCTGTGCCTGACATATAAGGCCATGTCAAACCCTGATTTGATGAATATGCTTCACCTCAAAAATCTAGATCCCTCAGAACCACAAGGGCGAGACTTAAACCTTGACACGGTTATTAATAGAACATGCTGGAGGGACAGATTCATCACCCAGAGACTCCCTATGCTGTGGAACAAAATCCCAGTACATGTGAGGCAGAGCACCTCGCTGGCCTTGTTCAAGAGGAATCTTGACCAATGGATGGGGGATCGCAGATATACCCCAGGGATTACTTCAGTGTCACTGCTTGACAGAGGCACAGCAAAATAATAGGCATAGTTTTATTCAAACAAAAGGGGTGGCGAAAGCCAAATAACTATGGGCTAGGCTTATAAATGCCCTTGGGCAGATAGCCTAGTATGAACCTATGAACATTGTAACACATTCTTTGAGACGTCCAAAAGGGAAGGGTACTTATAAAATTTATAAAACTAAAATCTGCTAAGGTGATTTGATATGCAAGAAGTGTATTTTTTATATGGTAAAACATTGCAATCAGTTTATTGATACACACATTTTTAGCCTAATGGTATGTTACGGTTTTAGCTCTGACTTATTTTAACCCATAAATGTAGTGTTTAGGGTTAAAACAGGAACTTATTCTTATATACAAAAACAGACCGTCTTATACAAAAGCATTTATTGGGTTGTTTTTATTTATTGTTTTTATTAATAATTTTTTCTAGTTTGTTGCTTTTTTATTGCTGCAACATCTGTAAGAACAATTGATGTGGGTTGAACATAGCGTTAGCCCAGTGAGAAGATTTCCATTCATTAGTAATGAGCAATGTCTAACCCCGTAGTTTCATTGGCTGGCAGTAATTTGGTTAAGTAAAGGAATGTATTTAAATGCTGGAAATGTGAATGAATTATTTTACCTGAAGAAGTCTCATCACTGGTGTGATGAAATGCGCTTTGTTTTACTGAGTTTATTATTTTTATCGTATTTTGCAATATTTATTAATAAAGGACGTATTTATTCAACTTTGGAGTTATCTCATATTCTTCTGGAGGCACACTGGTTGAAATTGCTGTTTTAATCTTCCTAGTTTGTGTACTCTCAGAACTAACCCGTCCTTCATGCCCAAGGGGGGGTGAATGACCTATCTTTGAATCAGGCCGTACACCTGTCCACCTTTTTTCCCAACCCACAGGGGGAAAGTGAGAGAGTACTTCATTCCCTAGATGTTCACAGACAACTTAAATTTTATCTCCATAAAACCAAGTCCATTAGAAAATCTGACCCAACTGTTTGACTCATTCTACCCCAGAACCCTGGGGAAAGCAGTGACCAAACAGACCATTTCGGCCTGGATCTCCAAGGCCATTTCCTTCTGCTACATATACCATGGGAAAACCTTGCAGGACAATATTAAAGCCCACTCCACCAGAGCTATGGCCTCTTCAGGAGCTTTCTTTAAGGGGCTAGACACCAACATGATCCTTGAAGCAGCAACTTGGTCCTCAGTACACACTTTCAGCAAACATTACAAGCTGGGTCATATCATTAGGGCCAGGATGGGTTTTGCCAGGGTTATCCTTCACGGATTCCTGGAAACTTCAAATAGACCACCACCCCATTCACAGTGAGCTTTGGCACTCACCCACATATAGAATACTGCAACATTGGACTAGAAGGACATAAAATTGGTGTAACAGTTTCTCTCAGCATTTAAGCAGATTGAACTCTACATTTACCTACAAAACGGAGACTACAGGATTGCATTTGGTCACCATAACAAAATCAGTTTCTCTCAGCATTTAAGCAGAGTAGGTTGCACACAAAAAGCATTTGTTAAGCTTTCACTTACAGTGCTGTGTAATTAAGCAGGTCACCATTTTGGTCAGCCATAGGGCTCTTTTTTCTACTTGAGTGTTTGCCTCATTCCCCTGTAACTTAAGTAAACTGACACTCACATTAAGAGCTATAATACTTACCTTATAGCTTTAGGACACCTTAGGAAACCTTGTAAACTGCAATAGCCTGACATTTGTACAAGTAACCGTTGTAAAAATTCCCAAAATTGTATACTGTTGGTCTGTCTTTCCTGCTAAACATAAGTGAAATTACAGTGCTGAGTGCAAGTAACATTAAAATTAAAGTGCTGAGTGTAGATTTTAGGCCCTTACATTCAACTTACCTCTGGTGTGGAGTCTTGAGTCAATCAGGATATTCCCTGTAACCACTCCTACTGCCTTCTCTTTCCCCACCCCCTTTCCTCAAACAGGTTAAACTGCTACAGTTCAGTACAGGCATCATTTTCAAATCTAGGTGCTTAGTATTTCCTTCTCCCCCACCCCCCTTGGCTGACCTGGTGTGACTCAGTGTAAGTTTCTTCATTGTATGGATCTTTTACTGTTTTTTGTGTAACTGAATGACCTGCTGCACGGTAGTGGTGCTGCAGTAGTGTTGTCGCCTCACAGCAAGACGTTGTCCCGTTCGATTCTCAGCTAGAGCGTCTTCTGTGTGGAGGCATGCGTGAATGGGTGTACCTTCATTGAAGGTTGTGCGTCAGGGCTGGTAACTCGGCACGTAAAAATCCACTACCAAACATTAAAGGACCGGAGTTCCACTGTGGCGACCCCTAACCGGGCAATAAGCCAAAAGACACAACAAAATGACATGCTGCTAAATTCTGATTCTGCACAGACCGCTCTATTTTATTTTTTGCAGAGGCTTTATAAGTAGCTAGTGACTTCACTGAATTTCTGTGGTAATATTTGTGTTTAAACTGAACCTGTACCTAGAGAAAGTGTATAATCAGAGCTCCTACTTGCTGCATGTGTTTTTAATGTTTAAATTGTACACACACACATTGAAGAAGTGCTTTTATGACTTGAATAACTTGGGCTAGCTATACCTGAAGTGCTTTTACTGGCAATTTTCCAGTTGTACAATTGTGAACTATTTAGTTTTTGTGGCATATCTTTAAAATCTGGCAAGTGTTTATTTACTGCATTGCTCTCTTGCGTAGGTTTCTTAGCTATAAATCTTAGTTCATTCTGACGTGTGCTACTTTACCCCCCCCCCACCCTCAAACCTTTCTGAATGTATTATAAACTAACTGCCTGTTGTTGCCTTCATGCTTACCCGAGAATCTCTGCTTTTGTCTTTTCCTAGTTGAACTCTACATTTACTTACAAAACGGAGTCTACATGACTGCATTTGGTCACCATAACAAAATCAGTTTCTCTCAGCATTTAAGCAAAGTAGGTTGCACACAAAAAGCATTTGTTAAGCTTTTACTTACAGTGCAGTGTAATTAAGCATGTCACCACTTTGGTCAGCCATAGTGCTCTTTTTTTCTACTTGAGTGTTTGCCTCCTTCCCCTGTAACTTAAGTAAACTGACTCTTACATTAAGAGCTATAATACTTACCTTATAGCTTTAGGACACCTTAGGAAACCTTGTAAACTGCAGTAACCCTGCTACGTTCGCCCTCGCTATGCTTGGGCTCTCTTTGCTCCCCTCCCTGCCCCCAATTCCCTCCTGCCTCCAGTACCACTAAATTTATAGTACTATAGCCACTCCCCCACTTTCTAGATCCTATCTGCTTTCATCTGGGATTCCTCCCACCCTCATTCTTCTACCTACATTTTAATAGCACCTATTAGCTTTCATCTGGCATTCTCCCATCCCCCTTCCAGTACCTTTACCTCACCACTCTATCTTCTGGCGTTGCATCACCAGGTAAAGCAGTTCCTTAACTCACTAGCTGAATCACAAATAATGATATATTCCTCTTTAGTACCCCTCTTGTTCACACCATACCTCCTTACCTTGTATGAAAACCAGTTTCTCACGTGATTTCAGGTCCTGAAAGGTCATACTATCACCCCAGCTGTAAATCCTCCCACCTTCAACCATACTTACAGTACCAGGTCTATCTAACATCTTGTTCAGTCTATCAACATCTCAACCCCAGGCACATTAGCTCTAGATCCAAACACTACCACAAACTAATAAACAAATTCCTTATGTTCATCACCAAGTATAGACTTAACCTAATATTTGGTGGTGATATTCACCCCAACACTGGCCCACCCACTTCAGATACACATACCCCCTCTACTTGCAATCTAAGCTACAAACCTACAATTAATAGGCCAACTAACTCTCTCCTAGCCTGTCATCTCAATATTAGAAGCATTAATAACAAGGTACATGAATTGCATGCACTTTTGGATGTCCACTTCCTTGAGATTCTCTGTTTATCTGAAACCTGGTTAAAACCTAACACTTCAGACAATGAAGTGTTACCACCTGGGTACAACATACACAGGCTGGATCGTGCTTCCAGGAAGGGGAATGGGGTAGCTGTACTCTATAAATCTGAGTTGAATGTCACCATAGATGTAATACAACCACCTCAGATTAATAACTCAGAGATTCTTGCCACCAAATTGCAGCTTAAAAAAAATAAATGCATTAATATCATCTGTATGTACATTCCCCCAGGTAACGATATGTGTACACTTGAAGATATCCTGCACTGGCTATCATGTCACTACCCCAAAGAAACCCTACTACTTGGAGACTTTAACATAGACTGGGGCACCTGTTCCTCAGAATCCCCAACCATCCATATTAACCTGCATGCATTTGCACAAATCATATCCACTCCTACCAGGATAGGTAAACCCAACCAAAAAGAAAGCATATTTGACTGGGTACTCATAAATAGTCCCCGCCAACTTTACACCTCTGGTACCCTCCCTGATGGCCTAAGCGATCACCTTCTCACATATGTAATTAAGCATAAAGCCATTAATTCCCAACAACCCTTACTCAGAAAAGTTAGAAACAATAAAAACTTTGACCCTACCAAATTCCAACAATAACTAAACTCATGTAATTGGTCTATTCTAAAACACTTCCCTTAGAGGAAGCAGTAGCATACTTTAACAACAAATTCCTTGAGATCCTTGATTTGCATGCACCTGTTCATTCAAAGAGAACAAAGGCTAAAACTGCGCCATGGCTTTCTAAAGAGTCTAAACTCAAAATTACCCTTAGAAACAAAGCATGGGCTTTATGGCTTTCTTCTGAAGACCCCCAAGATCACATTAAATACAGGCAATCCAGGAACGAAACTAAAAAATCCATTTTACAAGACAAAAAACAGTACTACTGTAATTTACAGACAGTAAATCAAAGTAACCCTCAAAAGTTTTGGGCAGGTTTAAATAATCTACTACATCCTGGACAAACTTCAACCCCAATCCCTGCTGCTACTATTGATAAAAACCCTGAAGATGTTTCTGACAGTTTTAACCGATTCGTTACTGAGACAATTCAAGCCCTAGCTAGCTCCGCTGGTCCTGAAAGTAGCACCCCTAGAAACCTACTCGCGTTCAGCTTCCAACCAGTCGCCACTTCACTTATCCGTACCTTGATCAAAAAATTAAAACCCACTGCACTTTCTGCTGATAAACTCCCTGCCGAGTACCTACAAAAATCAGCTGATGCTATTGCTTACCCCGTCTCAATACTAATCAATCGAACCATAGTAGAAGCTAAAATTCCCACCATCTGGAAAATATCCTATGTAATCCCACTTCACAAAGGAGACAGCTCTACTGAATTCTCCAATTATAGGCCAATAGCTATACTCTCTCCACTTGCAAAGATTATGGAAAAATGTATTCATAGACAACTCATGCACCACCTAATCCAGAATCACCTTATGGCAGACACTCAGCATGGCTTCCGTCCTCATCACAGCACTACTTCAGCCCTCCTAGCCTTTACCAACACCATAAACCATAATCGCAACAATAATTATATATCCTCAGCCCTCTTTTTGGATTTTTCCAAGGCATTTGATATGGTTGATCACCAACTTTTAATCCACACCCTGCAAACATTCTGTCTCGATACTAGAGCCCTTCAATGGTTTCAATCCTACCTGAATGGTTGACAGCAGGCTGTCCTCTGGCGGAACAAACTCTCTAACCTTCTACTTAACACCCTTGGAGTACCACAAGACTCTATACTAGGGCCCTTGCTATTCTCTTATCTTCATTAACGACCATTGTACTGTCATCCCAAAAGTCAGCTGTATCCAATATGCTAATGACTCTAGTCTGATTTGCTCAGCCACATCTCCAGTAGAGTTATGGTCAGCTACCCAGGCAACCTTTAATACAATAGAAAACTGGCTTTCTGAACGTAGTCTGACCCTAAATCCCCGAAAAACTAAAATGCTGTTAATGTTAAGTTGTCTATCTCGCCTTCATTCTTGCTGGATGGGTTCGGAGCCGACCTCGGCTCCGACTCGGCCACTCTAAAAGCTCGAGAGTTGGTTCCACTGGCTCGAGGCTGCCCCTATATCCCACAATGCTAGGCGTGAATTGCCTCAGATCTCGTTTGCCGCTACAGCGATCGAGGTGTTTTCTACCGGCTCCAGGTTAGTTTAAATTAGATTAGTCTAATAACCTTTAAACTTACTCTAGATTAGTTTATCCCCTTTTGTTACCTTTAGTGTAGTGGATATTTATCCCTTCTACCATCTTATCCAGCCCCTTTTTCAAGAACTAATAAGTTCTTTCCTTAGGCCTTCGGGCCCTTCCTTCCCTCAGTGTGTGTATGTGTTTTTGATAGGAGTCTTATATCCTTAACTTAACTTTTCAGAAGTTTTGTTTTAAAGTAATCTTACTTAGATTTTTCTGACAGTGTAATCTGTGTGTGTGTTGTTGTGTGTGGTTACACTTCGGTTCCTTGAAAATGTCCAAGGATTCAAAGGTCTCAGGCTTCAAGAAGTGTGACTCATGCTGTCAGAAAATGTCTCTGACAGACGGTCACACTTCTTGTGTGTACTGCCTGGGACCTTTACACCTGCAGGACTCTTGTGCTGTATGCCATGGCTTCAGCCCTAGAGTCCTGCAGGAAAGAAAAAACAAACTCATATTAAGGGGTTTGCTTAAGCCTTAAAGGTTCCCTATCTGCTACCTCGGGAAAACCTTCCAAGGCTTCTAAGACCTCGGCTCCAGCTTCTGAGTCGAGGCCTAAGGCTTCGGCTTGCTGCATCGGCTCGGCTGGAGCCGATGAGTCTTGACTACAGTCTCCGTGGTTCGGCTCCGATCAGACCATCGGAGCCGATATCTAGAAAGAGGTTGAGGTCACCATCCCTTGGCTCCGTTCATTCGCTCCAGGGTCTCCCTTGCTGTCTGAACGGAGCCACAGATCTCACCTCCAGGTCATCGAGGCTCTCGGATCATGACCTCCAGAGGGTAGTGAGTCGACTTTTAAAGTCCGAGGCACTGGCCCAAATGCTTCAGAGCCCGACTCATCAGTCGATGCCTCAACTTATTCCTATAAATATTCCTCCTCCGACTCCTTTGAGCTCGAGGCCTGCCGGAACCGAGACTGTGGTAGCCGGAGCCGATACATTTGTCTCTCCGATTTCTTCTTTGAAGAATCTGGCGCGGACTTCCTCGTCGGCTCGAGGGTGAGTGGCATCGGACCCTTGTCCGACCCCTCTCCCTCTCGGTGCTTCGGGGCTGGTGAGTTCGGCTCCGACATCAGCCTCGAGCCATCTCTGTCGGTGCCAAGGGAGGTTCTCAGCTTCGGGCGGGGACCTCTGGCTCTGCCAGACAGGGGTGCTTGAGGTCATGCGGAGTGTGTTGGAACCTTGTTCGACTCCACAGTCGGCTCCGTCCCCTCCCTCTTGGTGCCTCTGGTTTTGTCGACTCACTCCCTCATCCCAGACCGCAGAGAGCCAGCTCCTCAAGAATCCCCTGTGGGATCTCATCTTCTTCCGAGGCCTCCCCTGAATTGGCAGGGGAGCCCCCTAGGAAGAGAAAGTGTAAATGGAAGCACATAGACTCACCTGAGTCTGTCACCTCTGACACAGATTTAGAGGATTCCGAGGGTTCCCCGTTCCCCTTCTGAAGATGTCTCCTTTGCGGACATTCTAGAGATCCTGAAACAGAGGGGAAATTGGCCAGCCCTTAACCCTTCGGAGGATGAATCTGTGTATCTTAAGGCGTTTGGCTCTCGCCCTTCCACCTCCTGGGTGTCCCCCTTGATCCCTCATGCAGGTGGTGGCAAAGCCTGGATGGCTCCTGACTCAGTGGACCCTACCCCCAGGAGACCTTCTAAATTTATAACAGCACCAACTGACAAACAATTTCTAACCAAAGGTGTTTCTGTGGATGCTATGGTGGTAGCTGCTGCCACCAAGAAGGAACTTAGCTTATCCTTCAGTGCCTGTTCATCCCCCTAACAAAGAATCTAGGTCTATGGACAGGTATGGGAAGCGGATGTTTTCGTCAGCGACCTTTGCAATGCGTTCGCTGAACTACCTATGCCATTTCACCCATCTCCAGAGAGACTTGATCAAGGAAGCGAGTGAGATGTTGAAGGATCCTTCAGCTGCAGATTTTCAGGACAAAATGAACACCCAGCTGACTACCCTGAATTCGATAGCTAACGCCTCCATGCGCCTCCTCTCATATGCGGCTGATGGAGCGAGTAGAGCCGCAGGGACAGGTGTTGCCTTACGGCATGCCTGGATGCGTCTATGCAATTTTCGGACCCTTTAAAACGTCTTTCACTAATTCCCGCTTGATGGATCATCTCTTTGGTCCTCAAGTGAAAGAAACCTTGACTAGATCGAGACGGATGGCAAAACTCTCTCTGCCAGAGTCCGTTTTCTACTCCTTCTAGACCTTACCCCAAAGGCCAGAAAAGTGGAAAAATGTGGTTCCAAACAATCACAAGAGAATTTGCCTGACGACAGAGTCGGTTCCCATCCAGAGGCAGAGGAGGGAACAATAATGGTAGACGTCGCCCCAGAGGCAGAGGGGTCCAGAACCAGGGCAATCGAGAAACCTTCCGATAAGCCCTTTCAGCATCCCTGAGGTGTTGCCCGACTGTCCACCTTCGGAGGCAGTCGGGGAAGATTGTCACTGTAACCAGAAGCCTGGCTATCCCTGACTCAAGACAAGTGGGTACAGTCCATCATTTCAAGGCTATTCCATTCCCTTCTCGCATTCCAAACCAATCAAAAATCCCTTCCAGATGTTCCACCCTCAAAGGGATCTTGCAGCTTTGGAAATTTCAAAGCTGCTTGCAAAAGAGCAATTCAGCCAGTTCCAGCAGACCAGCAAGGATCCGAATCTACTCCAGGTTCTTTTAGTTCCAAAGAAAACAGGGGACTGGAGACCAATTTTGGATCTCAGTATCTTGAACAAGTCAGTCAAGAAAACAAGATTTCGATGGTCACGCTGCAGTCCATCCTTCCCCTATTGGGAAAGGAAACTGGATGTGCTCTATAGACCTTCAGGATGCGTGCTGTCACATAAAATGAACAGACGCTCCAGAAGATTCCTCCGCTTCAGGCTGGGAACCAGTCATTTTCAATTCAGGGCCCTGCCCTTTGGTCTCACCACAGCCCCCGGTGTTTACCAAATGCATGGCAGTGGTAGCTTCTCACCTGAGACGTCAAGGATTCCAGGTGTTTCCATATTTGGACGACTGGCTCCTCACAGCTCCCACCAAGCATCTTCTTCTAATGGCCAGGGACTACACCTTTCGCATTTGTCAAAATTTAGGCATTTCAATAAATTGCGAAAAGTCTGTTTTGTCGTACTATTACCTTCATAGGCAAATCTAGACACAGTCAACATGTCTGCGAGACTAACAGATCAGAGAATAACAGACATACACAAACTGGTCTCGCTCCTCTTCAGCAGCAACAGAATCAAAGCCAGGTTAGTTCTGAAAGTGTTGGGGATTATAGCGGCTGCCATACCTCTGCTTCCATTAGCCAGATTCCACATGAGAATCCTTCAATGGATGCTCTTCACGCAATGGTCATACCAGCAACTTCCGATGTCCCACACGATTATGATTATGCAAACATGCAGAAATCATCTTCTGTGGTGGATGTCTTCCCCTCAGCTCTTATTGGGAAGACCCTTTGTTCCTTCCCCTCCGGTTGCTACTCTGACAACGGACGCCTCCCTGATCGGGTGGGGGGGGGCATTATCAGGGCAGAACTGTCCAGGGCACATGGCAACCAGACGAATGCCACTTGCACATAAATGTTCTAGAGATGAGAGCAGTGCTTTTAGCGTTGCAAGCCCTTCAAGACTCTCTTCCCTTGGGAACGATAGCAATCCAGATGGACAATATGTCTGTAGTGTGGTATATCAACAAACAAGGCGGAACCAGGTCCTACCCCCTGTGTCGAGAAGCACTCAGACTGTGGCAATGGGCGATTTCTTCTCAGCGGTTTCTGATAGCAACGCACATCCCCGGAAAGTCCAATCAGATCGGACAAGTTGAGCAGAGCTATCCTCATGCCTCACGAGTGGTCTCTGAAAGACTCTTGTGAGACAAATTCTTCCCAAGTGGGGCCAGCCTTGCTGCTACCTTGGTGCTACTCCGCAAAACACCAAGTGCAGAGATTATTTCACCCTATTCCCTTTACCAGGCCAGCCCAGCAGAGACGCTCTAGTCCAAGTTTGGCCCCGGGACTTCTGTATGCATTTCCTCCTTCCCACTAATCTCTCAAGTGATACAGAAAGCTATCGCTCAGAAGGCCTCGTTGATCCTCATTGCTCCTTACTGGCCTCGACAGGTTTGGTTCCCCTTTCTACATCATTTTCTGTTGAGCGACCTTGGCATCTGGACCTAGTTCCAGATCTTTTGATCCATCAGTCGGGTCAGTTTCATCGCCCTCCCTCTCTGAACCTCACTGCTTGGTTCCTCCAATTCCAACCTTAGCCAGGCTTCCTCAAATATCTCACTCTGTTCGAGATATTTTGATAGCTTCCCATAAATCTTCCACTCGAAAGATTTATTTGAGTAAGTGGAAACGTTTCGCCTATTGGGCTCAAGGAAGGGACATAGATCCTTTCACTGCTTCCATCCGAATGGTCCTTGATTTTCTAGCTGAACTGTTCCATGCAGGTTCATCTCCTTCTACTCTTAAAGTTCAATTGGCAGCTATTTCTAACTTTCATGTGGGCATTTCAGTCTGCCATAATGTCCCACAAGCTTTGCAAAGCCTTTTTGAAAGGAGTTTTTCTACTCAGACCTCCTATAAGAAATCCTCCTCCTCCTTGGGACCTAAATTTAGTTCTTAGTTATTTGATTCTTCCCCCTTTCGAACCTGCAGCCTCCTGTTCTTTAAAATTGCTATCATGGAAGACTCTCTTTCTGGTAGCTATTACTTCAGCTAGAAGAGTTTCAGAACTTCATGCACTCAGCTGTCGACCTCCTTATCTGTTGTTCCATAAGGACAGGGTATCTTACTGAACCAACCCGTCCTTTTTACCTAAGATAGCCTCAAGCCTAACCTAAATCAAAGCATTGACCTCCTGTGTTTTCCAGAATATTCTAATAGGTCTGAACAAAAATTGCATTGGCTAGATGTTCATCATCAGTTAAGGTACTATTTGGATAGAACCAAACAATTCAGAAAATCTGACCAGCTGTTTGTCTCTTATGCAGAAGGCAGAAAGGGACTTTCAGTTTCAAAGGTATCATTATCTAGATGGCTAACATCTCTGATTTCCCTTGTTTATGAAATTAGACACCAAAAGCTGCCTAACAAACCTAAAGCCCATTCCACCAGAGCTTTGGCTACTTCTATAGCCTTCCAAGACAAGACTGCCTATTGACACCATTTGTGCAGCGGCTACTTGGGCTACTCCTCACACTTTCATTTCTGATTATAAGTTGGATTTAGCTTCTAGGCATAGAGCTAACTTTGGTTCCACTGTTCTCAAGAGTCTGTTCCGTTAGGCCACCCGGGACAAGGTGCTAGGTCCCATCCAGCAAGAATGAAGTAGATAGACAACTTAACATATAGAAGTTATGTTCATACCATAACGCTCCATGTTAGTTGTCTTCTTCTCGCCTTCTTTCTTAAGGCCCTCCTTCCCCCCTGGCCTGGACAGACCTAGAGGAGTTTGATTGTGACCTCTCTTTCTACCACCTCTTTGCGATAGGTATATGCTCTGCTGTGCATATTTCCTAGATCAGGCTTAGGTCACCCTTTCTTTCCCTTTGTTTATAGAGGTGGACTCTTTTCCAGTTTTTCTTGGTTGTATTATTAGCTGGGCCTAGCTCACAAACGAGATCTGAGGTAATTCACGCCTAGCATTGTGGGATATAGGGGCAGCCTCGAGCCGGTGGAACCAACTCTCGAGCTTTTAGAGTGGCTGAGCCGCAGGTCGGCTCCGAACCCATCCAGCAAGAAAGAAGGCGAGAAGAAGACAACTAACATGGAACGTTATGGTAAGAACATAACTTCTATTTTTCACCAACACGTAGGTCTAACGCTTTCACCTTTACCATAAATTCAAATGATGGTACAATAATCTCCCCTGACCCCTCTACAAAACTATTAGGTGTCATCATAGATAATAATCTAAAATTCGACCTACATGTTAACCAAACTATCAAAACCATCAATAAAAAACTAGAGTCACTTTACAGAATAAAAGACTTCCTAACCCCTCCAGCTAAAATTGCCATAGCTCGCTCTCACCTCCTTTCAACCCTTCTGTATGCATCCCCTCCACTCTCGAATTTAAACAAGACTGTCCTTAAACTCTTAATTTGCTACAACCACATTGCCAGGTTTGCCACTGGGGGGCTGCCTTTTAGGACACATCATTGCATCAGTCTAAATCAGCTTGGGTGGCCTGAACTACCCAGCCTAATCCAGTATAACCAACTGATTATGGCCTATAAAATCCTCTATAATCCGGACAATACTCCTGCACTTAAAAATATTATCACTCCCTATAACAATCCTAGACTGCTTCGATCCTCTAACAAACTACTAATTCAGACTAGCAAAATTAATAACACAGCCGGTGAGACTCTTTTTTGCAAACTCTGTAAGTAGACCCTGGAACTCTCTTCCAGCTGATATTACCTTACTTTCCACCTTAGGTCAATTTAAAACTAGACTCAGACAACTTTTGGCACTTAACTGGCTATGTCAATGTATCAAGCCTGGCTAACTCTGTCTAGAATGTGTAAAAATCTGTTAACCAGTTTATTGTGTAATTTAATTTAATCCTGATTTACACTCGGGATTAACTCTAACCTGTGGAACTTGTTTAACTTGCTTACTTATGTAATCACTGTAAATAGTCTGTTTGTAATATGTAATGCTGGTATTATGTAATGCTGTATCTGCTTACCCTTGGAGCTTTTCTCCCCGGGCCTCCACTGAAAATGGACATGCATCCAATCGGACTATCCCAGTCAACAAATGTAAAATATAATAAAAATAATATCTTACGATAACCGTAGATGTCCTTCTCTTCCATGTTGCAATATTCCTTCCCACCCTCCTTTCCCTCCTGTCAGTTTGCAGTTGCTCTACTGGGTAGCACTGGACGGGTTATGCCCTTCTAGGACTGGCTCTGACTGGGGACGTCTGTTCTGTTCTGAGGGCTGGTGTGTGCAGATGTCACTTTTATGGCCCACGTTCCTACAGCCATATCAGACGCTTGACACCCCCTGAAGGACTGAAAAACCTTAGAGTACTGGCCGGATGTACTCCAAAGGAAGAAGGGTAAATCCACATGTAGAATACTGCAACATCAAAGGGAAAGACATCTATGGTTATGGTAAGATTTTACACAACTTTTCTTTATGGTGAGTACATAACTTTAATTTTAGTCAGCTCAGCTTGTGCTGACTAACAGTTTGAGCACTTGAAAGGTGTCCTGAAGTTTTGAAAAGTGTCTGACTGTGATAGCCTATGCAGGATGTAACCCATGTAGCTTAAGATACTGCAGCGATGATCATTAAACATTTACTGATGTCCTTCTATTCATATGTTGCAGTATTCATAACATGAGGGAGTCCACCGCCGGCTGACTCGTATGTCCGGCCAGTATACAAAAGTCTAAAGCTGCTGTAGGGTACGTGTGATGGCGCACACAGGCCTAGTCCTATTTCAGTCATAAAATGACGTCAGCTGTAAAGTGGACATATTAAGCTTCAAAACTTTTCTGCTGCCAGTTCGAACGTCTTCTCTGGTCGTTGCTCATCAGGCAAATTGCAGATTCCGATCAGATAAGTGCTTCTTTGGGTTTTTTTTTTCTTATTGATTTGTGTGATGCTGTTGTGGTTGAGGTTATATGTCAGCTAGGAAGGGCAAGTGCCAGTGTGGAAGGAAAATTGCACATAAAGTTTCCCATGACCTTTGTCTTTTTTGCCTAGGCCCTAACCACAACCATACCTCTTGTTCGATTTCAAAGCCTTTGTCCCCTAGTTGCTGCACAGTTGTTTAGCTTCTCTCAGTCTGTAATTAGAGCACCAGTGCTTTAAGTGTTTAGCACCCAATATGGAAGGTATGTCAGGGCCATCAGGTGAGCCAGTTGTTAAGAAGGCTAAGAAATCTAGGCCTGACTTACCTGCGGCTCCTCCAATTCTGGATGTCTTTCCAGAGGCCGATGTTGGCCCAGAAACAGTTTGAGTCAGTAGATGAATCTTCCTTGGGTACTGGTGTGGAGGCCGTGAAAGATCCTACTAGCACATTCTCAGAGGATACACAGGCGTCTGCTTCAAATGTAGGGGGGAATCCAGGCTCATTTTTACTGAAGGCACATGTGGCATTCCTCAAACATAATTTGCAAAGATGTCCCAAGCAATGTTGTAGAGTGTAGGATGACGTTGGCTCCCTCGTCCTTCCATGGCATGAATGTCCCACAGAAGAAGCAGCAGAAAAACCAATATGCTTCTCCTGTTACCCAAGAACAGCCTACGGATTGGCAAACCTTCTCTCAAGGGTCTTTTATGCCTTCATGCCCCTGAGACAATCCACTGGGCTCTCGCTCTCCTTTCTACATCCTTTGCTTCTGTTCCTCCACAAAAGAGGATTACAGTTGAGGTTTCATCCGATGAAGATGACTCCTCTGGGGATGAATCTTTGGCATACTATGCCCAAATTTCGTCGCCCTTAGAATATGCTTCCCCAGAAGAAGAATCAAATGGCACAGATTATCCAGGGGAGGATATTTCTTTTGGGGGATCCATTGTTGAAATGAGGGAGTTCTTCAAATGGGATTGCTCCCAGGTGTCAGAAATTTAAAAAGGTATTATGACCTGCAGATGGACTCCCTTCTCCATTTGCAGTTCCCCCTGTACAGTCAGCATTTTAGATGCCTTTTCAGCAGCTTCTAAGTGCTCTGACTCCCAAACTCCTGCCCGTAAAAGTCCAGACATGTTTTACAGTGTGCCAGATAATTCCAAATTCCTCTTTAAATGTCCCTCTGCAGACCTAGCAGCAATTTCTGTGTCTGCTGATAAAGCATCTAATATGTTGCCCTCCACTTCCCTTCTCCACTCAGACATGGAGAGTAAAGTTATGGAGAGTTTGGTGAAGGAAGTCTATACATTAGCAACTTTGCCATTTAGAGCCATAAACTACCAGATCCATATGGATAAATATTATTTAGCACTTCTCTCTGACACCAGTAAGCTAATTTCAGAGTGTCTAAGACTCTCCTACTAAGGCTTAGTTATCCTCCTTTCTAAGCTGTTCTGTTCAAGTACATGCCATTCAATTAAGTGTATCTACGATGCAATGAAGGCATCTGCCAGAGCTGTTGCTTCTGGGTCTGTTCTCTGGAGGTACTCCTGGCTCAGACTACAGCCCTTGCCAGATGACATAAAGACAAAAAATATGGATGCACCCCTTGACAAACAAGGCCTTGTTTGGTGCTTCTGCTGCAGAACTCTTATGTCCTTACAAGAAAAGGGCAATGAGCTACAAGACCTAAAACATTCTTGTGTCTCCATGTCCCAGATTTCATAGGAACTACCTCTCTAAAACCCCCTTTGTTAGGGAACCTTCCAGACCTCAATCTTCCAAGGGTAAAAGAGATACTAGGAAGCAATACTCAACCAAGTCTACAACATCTTCTCCTGCTGCTCAGAAGCAGCCTTGAACTCTCTTAATTCCCCCTCATCCTTACTCAGGCCTACATGGTGTCTCTGGATATCAAGGATGCTTATCTCCACATTCCTGTTCATCCTCTGTTCAGGAAGTATCTTAGTTTTGATGTTGCTTCCTCACGTTTTCAATACTCTGCCTTGCCTTTTAGATTTTCTATGGCTCCAAGAGTCTTCACAAAATGCTTAGCTGCTGTCATTGCCTTTTGCAGACTAAGGGTATTCATATTTTCCTATACCCAGATGATATTCTCCAGGCTCATTCTCCAGACAGCCTTCAAGAGAATCTGCTTTTCATGGTGCCTATGCTGGAGGGTCTAAGGTTCACTGTTCACTATCAGCTGTAAAAAAATCTACCCTGGTTTCTACACCAGACCACATTTTTCAAGGGTGCAGAATCCAAATAGGCAGGATGTTTGCTTCCTTACCTCCCCAGAAAGTTTTCTCTCGCGCGATGCCTACTTCCAGGCTGTCATGCCTCTAAAGTCCCTGACTGTCAGGAAGTTTCTCCGCCTCTTGCATCCACTGTTCCCATGCTACCTCTAGCCAAGCTGCACATGAAGAAATTCAGTGGTACCTCAGGTCAGTATGGCTGCAACACGCTCATCCATTGTAGTTTGTTATTCCCCTTCTTCCCTGCTTGAAGGAAGAACTTAACTGGTGGATTTAGTAGGTTACCTTGAATCCAGGCCTACCCTTGCAGCCACCCCTTCCTACTCAAGAGCTATTCACGGACACTTCAGACTTTGGATGGAGAGCAACCTTGGCATCCTGGAAGGTTCAAGATGTGTTGGGTTCCTCCCAAAAGAGGGAGCACATAAACATAAAAGAGATGAGAGCCCTTAATTTTGTGCTCCAAATTTTCAAACCTCCTCTTCTTCCAGGCAACCTAAAGTGGATGTTCATCGTGTTACACTGCTGCAGTCATCACACTTGGGTTATCCTGCCGTCAGGCGGTCCCGCAGTCGGCCAGAGTTCCAAAGTCTTGGTCCGGCGTCGGTTGCTGTCGCTTCTTCCCTGATGTCAGTGCGCCAGGGGTATATAAGATGCATCTGACGCCATTTTCTTCAGTCTTTCTTGCCACGCGGTGCCCGAAGCAGAAGCAGTTCGCAAGTGCCGGTTGGCCGACTCCTGAGATTTTCAAATCGAATTTCAGACCGAAGTCTTCAATAAAGCTAAGTACCCCGTTGGGGAACCTTTTCTTGCCTCAGTCCAATGTCTGTAAAAGTTGACAATTGCATTTCTTGTGGGAAGCAAATACCTCATAAGGACTTTCATTGTTATTGTATTCCTTGCCTAGGCCCAGACCACGACGTCACAGGTTGTCGGTTTTGTGCTAGGTTTAATAAACGAGCTATTAAACGTCTGTTTGATTTCGCCCGACATTATTTTGGTAGGAAATTTAATTATACTATGCCATCGAAGCAACCGACGACCGGAATGCATAAAAAACACAAAGATAAGGACAGGCAGCCGAGACTCAAACCAGACTCCGAGGCCTCTGCTAGGCCAGTCACCGGTTCTCCGGTTTTCAGTGAGGCACCTACGCAGCACGTGAAGACCGCTGATTTAGATCCCCAGGCGACATCCGATTCACAAGCGGAGATTACTAGGCCTCCATAACCTTTACCTTTAGGCCCTTCCGACTCCGTGCCTGAAGGAGATTCCGGTGCAGTTGAAACGCTTCAGTTGCGGAAGGTGTCTTCAGACCAACTACAATTCCTCACCTGCTCACTCAGCAAAACAATCAGATTCTACACAGCCAGCTCAAGACTTTAAATCTGGCTGCATGGCAAATTGCCTAAACAACCAGTCAACACTTCTCTCTCAAGCTGTGATGGACGTCATTCTGGAGGCCAGGAGGCCCAGCACCAGGAAAGCCTATTCAGACAAATGGAAAAGATTCTGCGCTTGGAACCAGGCTAAAGGCCAAAATCCCCTTGTACCAAATATTCCTCAGATTCTTATATATTTAACTGAGATGTTGCACAAAGGACATTCCTTCTCATCTATTAAGATCCTCGCCTCAGCTATTTCAGCTCAGTACAACACGGATCCTCCTATATTTTCACATCCATTACTAAGACAGTTCCTCAGTGGGGCTAAGAACATAAGATTGCCCCGGAGAGCACCAACACCAACTTGGGAACTCAACTTTGTTTTGGAAAAACTTACACTATCGCCCTTTGAACCAGCTTTCACAGCTGATCTACAGTTCCTATCATGGAAAACTGCCCTGCTGCTAGCAATAACTTCAGCACGAAGAGTCTCAGAACTACAGGCCCTAATGGCAGTGGAGCCTTTCATCATTTTTCATCAAGACAGAGTCTCTTTACGAACTAACCCTTCCTTTATGCCAAAGGTGGTATCCAGTGTGGCCCTAAACCAAACCATTCATTTGCCCACCTTTTATCCAAACCCCCAGAACAAAGGGGAAAGGCTGCTACACTCTATGGACATTCACAGGCAATTACGTTACTACTTGGATAAAACTAAGGCTTTCAGAAAATCTGACCAGCTCTTTGTATCCTATGCTGCAGGATCACAAGGAAAAGCTATCTCAAAACAGACCATTTCAAAATGGATAGGACATTGTATCCGTTTCTGCTACACACACCATGGGAAACCTGTGCCTGGTAACATCAGGCCCCATTCCACCAGGGCTACAGCAACATCAACAGCCATCCTCAGAGGGGTACCAACCAAGGATATTTTGGAGGCTGCAACTTGGAGTTCAGTGCACACCTTCACCAAGCACTATCACTTACCTCTATACTCTAAAACCAGAGCTGGCTTTGCCACTGCAGTTCTGCAGGGCCTACTAGCCTCACCAAACCCTGTTTAGTTCCACCACCCATCCTTAGCTTTGGGATTCAACCCAAGTGTGATGACTGCAGCAGTGTAACACGATGAACATAGTACAGTTTTGTACCTACCATAAGTGTAGATGTTCAAGTGTTCACACTGCTGCAGTCCAGGTTACCCTTCCTCCATCCCCTCTGAACTAGCTGGAATTATCTACATCTTTCTATCCTATACAACCTTTGTGGTGTATTTGCTTGTAACTGAAGGTATTGTTTTATTTTTATATATATATTTTTTATTAGCAATATGTATCGCCTACCTATTGGGGGCACCTGACATCTGGGGCAAGAAAAACTGAAGAAAATGGAGTCGGATGCATCTTATATACCCCTGGCGCACTAACGTCAGGGAAGAAGCGACAGCAACCGACTCTGGCCGACTGTGGGACTGCCTGACGGCAGGATAACCAGTGTGTGATGACTGCAACAGTGTGAACACTCGAACATCTACACTTATGGTAGGTACAAAACTGTAATTTCACAGACAACATCACACTCCTTTGGTATGTCAACAAGCAGGGAAGGATCAAGTCTTATCTCCTGTGCAGACTGGCTCTCCAAGCTTGGGAGTTAGCCTTTTAGAGTCAACTCACCCTCCAAGAGGTTTACCTTCCTTTCACTCACTGTTGTGGCAGACTCCTTGAGCAGGTCCATGATTCAATCCCACAAATGGATGCTACACAGGGATGTGTTTCTAGACATTGTCCATCAGTGGGGTGCACCTCAAGTACATTTCTTCGCCTCCCTTATGAACAGACAGCTTCCAAAGTTTTGTGCCAGAGTTCCCAGTCCTCTTGGATGGAAGGTGGACACCCTATCTTTTTCTTGGAAGGGGATTTTTCTCTATGCATCCCCCCCTTTCCTGCTTCTCCAAAAAGTCCTGTTGAAAATCCAACAGGAGCAACCAGAAATCTTGTTGGTGACTCCCTTTTGGCCAAGACAGCAAAGGCTCCCCCTTCTGTATTTAGCCAAGGGCAATCATCACAAGTTACTGCGCAGAGTGGACCTACTCACAGAGGACAAGGGATCTCTAATACATCCACAGATGTCATCCCTGCAACTGACTCTGTGGGTGATAGGGTTTTGATCCCTTTCAGACACCTTTTCTCTGAGCATGTGCTGCAATTTGTGCAGGAGGCCAGAAAACCCATTACTAGGAAATCCTATATTTCCAAATGGAAACGCTTTTCCATCTGGTGTCTTTCTAAGGATTTACAACTACTGCTGGTGGATGTACCAGTGGTTCTGTCTTACCTGTGTGAATTATTGAAAAGTGGATTGTCGTACTCTTCAGTAAATGCTCTTCTTTCCACAATCTCTGCATGTCTGCCTGTGACTCCTCCCTTGGCTTCGAGGCTGGAAGTTGAACTTTTCCTGAAAGACATCCTTCATATCAGACCACCAAGAAAATCTGTTCCTCCTCCTTGGGATCTAAGTTTTGTTCTAGGAAAAACTTACCCTGGCCCCCTTTGAACCAGCTAGTAGTTGTTCTCTTTGGTATTGCACCTGGAAAACAGTTCTTTAGGCCATCACCTCAGCCAGAAGAGTCTCAGTGCTGCAGGCATTGATGGCCTCTTCCCTCTTTACTGTTTTCCACATGGATAGGGTCTCCTTATGCACTAATCCCTCCTTTATGCCCAAGGTGGTGAATGAGTCGTCACTCGGTCAGTCCATTAATCTGCCCACTTTTTCCCATCTCCACAGTCCTCTATTGAGAAGATTTTACACACCTTGAACGTGCATAGACAACTCAGATTTTATTTAGATGCAACCAAACCTATCAGGAAATGTGACTGTCTTCCTATTTCCTGTCATCCTAGGGCCCTGGGCAGGCCTGTTTCCAAGCAGACTATTTCCACTTGGATTTCCAAAACAATTTCCTTTTGCTATGTGTCTTGTGAAAAAACTGTTGCTTTCCCAGTAAAGGTACAGTCCACTAGAGATGTATCCTCTTCTGGGGCTTTCTTCAAAGGTCTAGACAACTGCTTTATATTAAAAGCATCTACCTGGTCTTCTGTACACACTTTCACGAAACACTATAAGTTGTATTGCATTTCCAGGTCTAGAGCTGGTTTTGCAAGGGCTGTTCTGCAGGGGTTTGTAGAGTGCTATTGCCCCTCTGCCCAATTCTTCTGCAAGAGCTTTGATATTCTCCCTCATGTTATGAATACTGCAACATATGAATAGGAGGACATAGAATAGTTACATAAAATCTTAGCATAACCATAGATGTTCTTCGTGTTTCACTGTTGCAGTCATCACACTTGGGTTGTCTGCCTGCAGGTAGCCCTCAGTCAGCCCGAATACCAGAGACTTAGTATTTCTGCATCCGTTGCTGTCGCTTCAGGACTGACGTCAGGTTGTCAGGAGTATAAAAACAGGCAGCCGACACTATTACATCAGTCTTTCTTGCCGAGGAGCCCGAAGTAGAAGCAGTTCGCGTGAGTGCTGGTTGGCTGCTACCTGAGTTTTCATTTCCAAATTGAATCATCCTGAAGTCTTCTAAAACTAAGTACCCCGTTAGGGATCCTTTTTTCTTGCTTTAACCGATGTCAGAAAAAGTTAACAATTGTCTCGCCTGTGGAAAGCAAATACCACACCAAGATTTCCATTCTTACTGCGTCACCTGTTTAGGCCCAGACCACGACGTACCTCACTGTCGGTTTTGTGCTTTGTTCAATGCCTGAACTATTTGTCGTTGGGCCCTTATTGTTGCTAAATACTTTCGCTCTCGATCTCTGTATTCCAAAATGGCTTCAGTAAGCCATCCGACTACCGAAAAAACGATAGACAGAGACAGACCACACAGGTCCAAAACTGCTGATGACGCTTCTGTTAAGCTAATTGCCAGTTTGCCAGTACTCTGGTGCTTTCGCAGCCACTGATGCCCACTTCATTGGATTCGCCGGCCGCTACCGAGACCTGTTCGGAGTCCGGTATGCCACGAGACTCTTCTTTGACTACGGAACCTGCATATGTCTCTACCTTGGGTGGGTCCAGAGCCACTGTGCAGGCACTGGCTTCCAAGGAACTTCGTACTACCGATATTTGACACAAACCTATGACTTATATCGCATCTTCAGTTCTGTCTAAAACTACCAAGTTTCTAAGACTAAGAGTACGAGCTACGCCTAAAAAAAGACGACACAAACTCAAGCACCTGCTTCTTTGCCACAACATCAAATGCTTAAAATGGCAGAAGACCTGATTATGCTGAGTAGGGGAAGCCAGCCTTCTCCTGCTAAGATAAAAAGAGATTTGTCCCCAGCAGCTCTAACAGACCAAGAGTCCGACGACTCTGAGGTTTCTGAATGTGAAGACATGCCTTTATTTGCTTATGAGGATTTAGATGCAGAGGAATCCATTCCCTTTGCTTCCCTCCAAAGGATTTTTCTTTTGGTGAAACTCTACATACTTTAAGAGAGCATTTCCACTGGGAATGCCAGGACTAACCTCATTCCAAAAAGAGACTCAGAGAATTTTTAGATTTGCCACAACATAGACCTTTAGCAATACCTCCAGTTCTGGATGTTGTGGGTGATGTCTTTATGGAGTCTAGTCTAACTCCTGATACTTTACCCCCTGCTCCAAGGAAACCAGACAGGTACTACAGAGTCTCTGACTCTCACAAATTTCTTTTCAGAAATCCTACTGCTGACCCAGAGGTCATTTCCCAGGGGCCTAAAGGTATAAAATGAATTAGAGCTAAGAATCCCACCCCTTCGAACAGGGATTCCTGAGCTTTAGACAGATGGGGTAAAAAAGTATACACCTCTGCAACTCACGCCATTAGGGCATTGAATTGCCAGTTTCACATGCTGAAATACCAGCAACATATTATGGAACTTACTAAGCAAAAATCATCTACCTTTACAGACTGTGCAGAAAATAAAGAATTACAAGAGCTTATGCATTCTGCAAGCCAAGTCAGTAACATACTTTGCAATGTGGCTTTGATGCCCTAGAAACATGTTGCAGGGCAACAGTCACTGGTTCTGTACTGAGAAGGCATGCTTGGCTTAAGGAGAAGACCTTGCCAGACCATGTCAAATCAAAATTACTAGAAGCTCCTTTGAACAAGGACACAATCTGTTTGGCACCAAAGCAGAAGAAGTTCTGCAAAAGATGGAAGAAAAAGCTAAATCTATGCAGACAGTCAAAGATTTCTTGCAAGCGCAGCTTTCTAGATTCAGTAGGCATTACCCCTCAAAGCATTGGTCCTTTCCAGCCCCCTCAAGGCAAACTTGGACTAGACCCAGGGGAAACAGACCCCTCAGATTGCACTCTCAGGGTGTGCTGAGATCTAAGCAATGGAGTGCTTCCACTTCAAAAACAGGGAGTGCTAAGCCATCCCTTACGGAAAGAATTCACAATGACTTCTCAACTCCACTCCTCACCTCTGCCCAACTGCTCGTGCCCCTAGGAGGAAAACTTGTCCATCATGCAAAAAACTGGACCTCCATCACCAAAGACTGATGGGTCCTCAACATAGTATCCCAGGGGTGCAGATTTTACTTCTACTCTCCCAAAAGGTTCCCAGACCTTCCTCCAAACCAGTGGGCAGAGGCACAAAACCAAGTTCAATCCCTGCTCTCCATAAGGGCAATTTAACCTGTTCCTGCAGAACAGATAGGTCAAGGGTTGTATTCCAGACTTCTTCTGGTACCCAGAAAAGAGGGCTCTTGGTGCTCAATACTAGATCTTTCCATTCTAAGCACCTTCCTGGTGGTACCAAAATTCAAAATGTTCACCCTTCAGCATCTTCTTCCTATGCTGTCCAATGATGCCCGATTAGCCACCATAGACCTAAAAGAACCCTGTCTGCACATATACCCATCAGGGACTCCTGCAGGAAATACCTACATTTCAGGGCAGGATCTATGCATTATCATTTCTCTGCGCTTCCCTTTGGCCTATCCACTGCTCCCAGAGTATTCACAAAATGCCTGGCTCCGGCCATTGCCTATTGCAAACCGAGAAAAATTCAAATTTACCCGTACTTGGACGATTGCCTGATTCAAGCAGACAGTCAGGGAAAAGCTGTTGCAGCACCTGACATTTGTAAAGAACCTTCTTACCTCCCTGGGGTACACTATCAACAAAATTAAATCAAAACTAGTTCCCAGTCAAAAGATTGTATTCCTGGGAGCAAGCTTGGACACAGCATCCCAGATGTCATTCCTTACTCCAGAAAAACAAGCCTGACATGCTACTTCACTCAAATGGCCACCAGAACCCAGCTATCTGGAAGGAAAATCCTGCAGACCCTATGTTTCATGGCCTCTTGCATTCTACTAATTCCATATGCCAGACTGCATATGAGGAAACTTCATTGGTACTTAAAGTCTTTGGTACCAACATTCTCAGGACCTGGAAACAGTCATACCTATCATACCTTGTCTAAGGACAGAGTTTCTTTGGTGGGCAGCAGCATGCAACCACAACAAGGGACTTCCCTTTACTCAACCCACGCCGTCCAGACCCTAACCACAGATACTTCAGACGATGCCTGGGGGGCACACCTGGACAACAAGTGCATTCAGGGCCACTGGAGCCCAAGTCAAATTCATCTGCACATCAGCCAAAAAGAGATGCTAGCTGTTCAGCACGCTCTGACCGCTTTCAAATCCCTACTCTCACCAGGACCCCTGCTAGTAATAACAGACAACACCACAGTGATGTGGTACGTCAACAAGCAGGGGGGAACCCACTCTGCAGGCTAGCCATGGCCCTGTGGAACATGGCCTTGGACATGCATATTCATCTGCAAGCTCAATTCCTGCCGAGCAAGCAAAACTCTCTGGCAGACGACTTGAGCAGAAATCTCCTAGACCCACACAAGTGGTAATTAGCCCCCAGCACTTTCAGCCTTCTAACTCGGAAATGGGGGGACCCCGGAGGTGGACCTTTTTGCCTCCCCCTACAGTCACAGCTCAGCAAATTCTGCACCGGGACAACTCACAGCAGGGCCTGGAAAGTGGATGCCCTATCCTTCCAGTGGGTAAATATCTCAGTCTATGCATTTCCCCCTCTGCCTCTTCTCACAAGAATACTACTCAAGATAAGATGGGACAGACCAAGGGCAATCCTGATTGCCCCAGGCTGGCCACACCAGCACTGGTACCCACTACTGTGCAGCCTCTCACCGGTGCCACCCTGGCACCTATCCCAGATCCCAACCCTCCTCACTAAGCAGGACGGGCAGAGCTTACATCCGCAACTGCAAACCCTGAATCTTACAGCCTGGCTTATTCCTTGAACTCTCCCCCAGTGACCAGCCTAAGCAAGCAGGTGCTGGACATTATTCTTGAAGCCAGAAGACCCAGTACTAGGAAATCCTATGCTGATAGGTGGAAAAGGTATTGTTCCTGGATTCAGTCCAAAGGAGAGGACACAGCACTGCCCTCCTTACCTCTAATCTTGGATTACCTAGCAGATCTACTCCACAGAGGCCTATCCTTCTCCTCCATTAAGATCCATGCATCTGCCATATTGGCTCATTACAACACTGAGCCACCTCTCTTCTCTCACCCTCTCATCAAACGGTCCCTGAGAGGGGCAAACAACTTAAGGCCACCAAGGAGAGCCCCCACCCCTGCTCGGGATCTTAACTTTGTACTGAAAAAGCTCACGCTTACCCCCCCTTGAGCCTGCGGCACCAGCAGAGTTGAAATTCCTCTCTTGGAAAACAGCCTTGCTTCTGGCCATTACTTTAGCTAGAAGAGTGTCTGAGCTACAAACACTTATGACTGTGGAATCCTTCATCATTTTTCATGCTGACAGGGTTTCCCTCAGGACTAACCCTTCCTTTATGCCTAAAGTGGTGTCCAGTGTGGCTCTCAACCAATCTGTCCATTTGCCAACTTCCTTCCCTTGTTGAGTCTTTCGGCTTTTCCCAGTTAGGTGTCGCCACAGCGGAACTCCAGTCCTCTAATGATTGGCAGTAGATTTTTACGTGCCGAGTTTCCAGCCCTGACGCACAACCTTCAACGAAGGTACGCCCATTCACGCATGTCTCCACCCAGAAGACGCTGTAGCTGAGAATCAAACAGGATATCGTCTTACTGTGAGGTGACAATGCTACCGCAACACCACCTCAAAATAAAGGGGAAGGGATCCTGCACTCCTTAGACATGCACAGACAACTCAGATTCTACCTTGATATAGGACTAAGCCCTTCAGGAAGTCTGACCAGTTACTAGTCTGTTTTGCCCCAGAGGCTGAGGGCAAGACCATTTCAAAATAGTTTCCAAATGGATAGCACACTGTATCCATTTCTGCAACAAACACCATGGAAAACCAACCCCTCAGGGGGTTCAGACCGCATTCTACTAGGGCAACTTCTACCTCTACAGCATTCGTCAGAAGAGTCCCTACCAGGGACATTCTGAAAGCTGCTACCTGGAGTTCTGTTCACACCTTCACCAAACATTAGCACCTGCCTGTCTTTTTCCAAATCCAGGGTGGGTTTTGCAACAGCAGTCCTGCAGTGCGTACTAGCCAGCCCCAACTCTTCTTGACTGCCTCCACCAATTCTTCAGCTTTGGGAATCAACCCAAGTATGATGACCGCAACAGTGAAGCACGAAGAACATAGTACAGTTGTGTACACTTACCATAAATGTAGATGTTCGAGTGTATTCACTGTTGCGGTCCTGGTTTCCCACCCTCCAGCCCCCTTGTCTCTCTCTCTCTCCTCCATGTCTATTTACTCGCCCCTTACAGGGCTATTGGTATTTACTTTTTACTGATGGTATTTTCCTCACCGTAACTTAGCCCCATATTTGGGGGGCTCCTGACATTTGGGGCAAGAAAAACTGATGTAATGGCATCGGCTGCATGTTTTTATACCCCTGACGACCTGACATCAGCCCTGAAGCGACAGCAACCGACACAGAAATACCAAGTCTCTGGTATTCGAGCCGACTGAGGGCTACCTGCAGGCAGATAACCCAAGTGTGATGACTGCAACAGTGAATGCACTCAAACATCTACATTTATGGTAAGTGTACATTACTGTACTATGTCCTTCTCTTCTGTATGTTGCAGTATCCACAACACCACCATCCTGATGTTTGCCTGTATGCTGTTTGTGTGTTTCCTCACCTTTTTCATGCTGGTGTTCTTCCTGGGGCGTTCAGTTCTGAGGCTTAGTACGTGTTGACGTTCACTTTATACCAAACGTCATTTTATGACCGACGTAGGACTTGGTCTGTGTGCAACTTAGCACGTACCATGCAATAGCGTTAGACTTTTGTATACTGGCTGGACATATGAGTCAGCCAGTGGTGGCCTCTCTCATGTTATGAATACTGCAACATATAGGAGAGAAGGAACGCTATGATTATGGTAAGATTTTACACAACAATTGCTTATGGTAAGTTTATTTTCATAACCGTGCTTTTCCCACTGTTACTTTGACAGTCCCCACCCCCAAAGCAGAAAACATGTATGGCAGCTGTTCAGTTTCTATTAAATAATAAATAACAACAAAAGAAGTGCTACTTAGCAGTTTAGGTTGCGGGCTGGTATCTCAATAACCATTTAGCACTTCTTTTGACTCCGGAAACAGGAAATTGTTTGCAAGAGGTTAACAAGACTTAAGTATGTATTTTTCTAAAAAGCTAAAAAGAGTAGCTTTTTCTTGTTTGCTACACTCCTCGACTATGTACACTGTAGTGCATCTAGCGTGTGCTTTTCTGCTTCCTTGATCTGTACTGTCTTTATCAAAATTTGCAATATTTGTAGTCTTTCAGGTTTTACAGTTTACAAGTGGTCATGCAAACATTCCACCTCAGCAGGTGCATCCATTCAGTCTTTTTTAAGAGAAACATCAAACAAACAATTCAAGATTTTCCATGTACATTCAAATAGTGTCCAGACTACTGGTTACTTCCTTATTCACTTTCAACACTTTTTTTTTAAACATTTCAAATGTGTCAAATCGTAGTAGTCCCAGTCTGACTCTAGCAACTATAGTACCACAAATCCAAAGTACAAGTCAGTTTTGTCACTGTGGAGCATGAGACTTCGCCTTTACTCATTGGCTTAACCACAACTGCATTAAGTAAACTGCTTTAATTTAGCTTTAAAATTGTTTTATTATATGTCTAAACAGTTCAGCCCAGAGAGACCATCCAATTTTTAAGCACTGCACATGCTCTCTCTCCAGTTTTCCTTCTTGTTAAACATGAAGCACTTTAAAATGATAATTAACTGTTCAAACCCAGATTCCCTTTGTTCGTCTGTTCATTGGAGGAGAACTTATTTATTTTATGTATTCAATTCAATGGAAAAAAATTCACTCCTAACTAAAATAATAGAAGTAGTCAGAATCAAGCTGCAAGTGATGTAATGCTGTTTTTTAGGCCCCTAACACAGGCTTTCATTTGTCTGCATTTGCCTGTTAAAAAAAATAAAACTCTGGAAAAGTGAACATCTTGCTGTAACGTCTGCATTATAAAACTGTACATCATATTGGCAGTCAGTTCATGTACTCATGGTGAATGATGGCGTATGCTGCGTATTTGAGTTTTAAATGGGTCATGGCTGAAATAGGGCAAGTAGTTCAAATACATGTACCTATTGAAAAAGAAAAAAAAAACAACATGGAAAGAGGGTGTTTCCTGTAGTGAAGCTGCCATTGAAACACCTTCCTATTTAGGACCCTATTGACTAAGATCATTTTAATGTTTAGTTTTACGTGTGTCTGAGCGCTGCTAAAAATTGCATGCTGTTCTGAGTGTACCAAGCTTGTTCACATTTTGTTGCTATCTAATAGATGCTGATAATTTAACAAAAGTATGGTATTTTCACTGTATTCTCTCTCTGCCCCCCCCCCAAAAAAAAACAGGTTTTATTGCAGCTGATATAAAAGGAACAGGCTCCTGGACACAGCTATATTTGATCACTGATTACCATGAAAATGGTTCCCTGTATGACTATCTGAAATGTACAACTCTGGATACTAAGGCATTACTCAAACTAGCATTTTCAGCTGGCTGCGGTCTTTGTCATCTTCACACGGAAATCTATGGAACCCAAGGGAAACCTGCCATTGCACACAGAGATCTAAAGAGCAAGAATATCCTTGTGAAGAAAAATGGAACCTGCTGCATTGCGGACCTTGGTTTGGCAGTTAAATTTAACAGGTATGTTAGGAAAAAACTTCTGCAAGGTAAAATATTGTTCGTGACTACCTTTTTCATACAGAGAAGAAAGTTTAAGGAGAAAAAAAATGAATATTGGAGTTGCCTAAAAATTGAATTGTTTTGTTTGTTTGCTGTCATGTTAAGAGTTGAAATTTTCACTTTCAGTCGATGGGCTCTCCAAGTATGTTTGCTGTACTCTGTACATTTTGAATGGAGAATATCAGTTTATAGAGTATTTTGCACTGTATTGAAGCACAGTCTTTGCACACCTACATTTAACTCAGTGAGGCAGTTTTTAAGTTGGAAGCACGTCTGTGTCTGAAGCACAGCAATACACTTGTTGTAGTCCTCTGCATCCCTGTAAACATACAAGACCAATAAATGTAAGCAGCTTCTTAATTATATCATTTGGTCTTTACACACAATGTTTGTGTCTGTCATACATGCTTTCTTTGTATTTCAGTCAGACTACTGTGTCACTTGTTACACTGAAATTGTTTAAAAAAAAAAAAAGAAGGAAAAAAATTACAGTAAGTAGATGCTTTGGTTGCTGCTGGGTTTTCATCCAAAGTTTTTCCTCAGCTGTACTAGTGCACAAGCTAACGTTATACAGTTACAGATACTTAACTGAGATTTATTTGTTTGTGACTATATATATATATATATATATATATATATATATATATATATATATATATATATGTATAAAATCTGTATATATATATGTATGTATAAATACATACACACACACACACACATACACACACATATATATATTTGCGTGTGTATGTAAGTCATACCTCTCAACCTGGAAAAGTTGAAAATCTGGACAAAGGCCCATGAAAAGTAGGTACATCTGGCCAAAAATCTGGTTGCTGATTAACATGAAATTTACATAGATAATTATGTAACCCTGTCCATTCCAGTGGAATTGTGGGATAACATCATTGAAGAAGTTGAGCATACATACCTCTCAAGTGTACCTCATTACGATGAACGTTCCTCATTTTGGGTCTTAAAGTTCACGTTCCTTGAAATTCTACTGCATAGAAAGGGTGCGTCACACATTCAATGTTTGCAAATTTTTTAATGGATATCCATTTTAAATAGAAATTAATTGTATTCAATCATTAAAAGAATTATTTCATAAGTAAAAATAATGCAGTTTATCCAGCCTAAGAGCTTCCTTGCTGAAGTTATTAGTAACTGTGTTAGTAGGTGTTCCACATTTTTCCCATTTGTTCCACATTATGAGAGCTAGTGTTCCTCATTTAGGAGATGGAAGGTTTAGAGCTATGAAGTTGAGATATATGGTGTGTTCTTTTAAAAACATCTGAACGAAAAGTCGGAAACAGATGTTAAAACAGTTTCCATAAGCTCAAAGAATGAAAAATCCAGTACAGTGTACCTGTCGTTATTACATGTTTGCATAATCAGCACTATATTACTCAGGTTTTTTTTTTTTTTTTTTACATTATACCTGCCTTCTCACCAACTCTGTATACACTTGTTTTACATTGTGCCCTTCATCCCAGGGTCCCTTTCCTTCTTTAGACAGGCCTTGCCCAGCAAGCTAACCTATTAAGCTCCCACTGGTTGAAGGCTGCATGTGATGAAACTGCTGTCCAGTGTCCCCTAATAACTAATCAGCACAAGACAAGTGAAACTTGTACACAAAACGAACCCTTGCAGCCTGTCTTAAAAACAGGTCACATCACATTCGCCAATTGCCAACCAGCCAGAGGGGGAAGTCAATACTTCCAGCAAGCAAGCAGTTTAGATTAATAAACCATAAAGACAATGAGGCCTCGTAATCATTACCCAACAAACAAATGCAGATGTTCTTCGTGTTTCACTGTTGCAGTCATCACATTTGGGTTATCCTGCCAGGGGTAGCCCTCCGGCCCGAATACCAGAGGCTTAGTATTTCTGCGTCAGTTGCTGTCGCTCCAGTACTGATATTAGGTTGTAAGTGGTGTAAAATCAGGCAGCCGACGCCATTACATCAGTCTTTCTTGCCAAGGAGCCCGAAAGTAGAAGCAGTTTGCATGAGTGCCGGTTGGCCGCTACCTGAGTTTTCATTCTGAATTGAAATTTTTCATTCCGAATTGAAGTTGAAGTCTTCTAAAGCTAAGTACCCCGTTGGGGATCCTTTTTTCTTGCTCTTACCAATGTCAGAAAAAGTTAACAATTGTCTCGCCTGTGGAAAGCAAATACCACACTGAGACTTCCATTCTTACTGCGTCACCTGTTTAGGCCCAGACCACGACGTCACTCGCTGTCGCTTTTGTGCTTTGTTCAACTCCATAACTATACGTCGTTGGGCCCTTATTGTAGCTAGATATTTTCTCTTTCAGGCCTCGAATTCCGATATGGCTTTGGTAAGCCATCCGACTACCGATCTTCTGAAAAACGTAAGCATAAAGACAGAGACAGACTGCACAGGTCCAAAACCGTCACCGATGCTTCAGTTAAGCTAGTCATCAGTTCTCTGGTTTTCAGTGAGGCGCATTCGCAGCCCCTGATGCCCGCTTCTGTGGATTTGCAGGCCACTACTGAGACCCTTTCTGAGTCTGGTATGCCACGGGACTCTTCTTCGACTAAGGATCCTGTGGATGTCTCTACCTTAGATGGGTCCAGAGCTGCTGATCAGCCACTGGCTTCTGAGGAAGTACTTAGCACTACCGCTACTCAACACAAACCAATGACTTCTTTTGCATCTTTAGTTCTTTCTAAAACTACAGAGTTTCTAAGGCCCAGGGTACGAACTACTCCCAAAAAAATGGCTACCCAAGCTCAGGCACCTGTTTCCCTGCCTCAGTTTCAAATGCTTAAAATGGCAGAAGACCTTATTATGTTTATCAGGGGAAGCCAGGCTACCCCTTCCAAAAGAAAGAGACTTGTCTCCAGTAGTTTTATCTGAACAGGCATCCAATGCTTCTCAGTATGAAGACATGCAACCCCTCTCTGCTTATGAGGATTCTGATGCAGAGGAATCAA
Organism: Protopterus annectens; assembly: GCF_019279795.1. Lineage (NCBI taxonomy): Eukaryota > Metazoa > Chordata > Ceratodontiformes > Protopteridae > Protopterus > Protopterus annectens. The sequence goes on along the minus strand of NC_056748.1, from coordinate 833,629,838 downwards.
TACCTTGTGCCTGTCCACTCGAGGATTTTTCATTTGGTGAAACCCTTCATACTTTAAGGGAGCATTTCCAATGAGAATGTCAGGACTATCCTCAGTCAAAAAAGAGACTCAGGGAATTCTTAGATTTACCACAGCACAGACCTTTTGCCATTCCTCCTGTCCTGGATGATGATGATGTTTTTATGGAATCCAGTTTGACTCCTGACACCCTTCATCCTGCTCCCAGGAAATGACTGGTACTACAGAGGCCCTGACTCTCACAAATTCCTTTTCAAAAATCCTACTGCTGACCAGGAGGTCATCTCTCAAGAACCTAAAGGAATTAAAGGAACCTCAGCTAAAAATCCCACCCCCTCAGACAGGGATTCCTGAGCTTTAGACAGGGTAAAAAAGTATACACCTCTGCACCTCTTGCTGTTAGAACAATAAATTGTCAGCTCCACATGCTTGAAATATCAGCAGCATACCATTGAGCTCCTCAAACAAAAAATATCTTCCTTTCCTGCTTGTGCAGAAAATAAAGAATTACAAGAGCTTATGCATTCTACAAGCCAAGTTACTAAGCATACCTTGCAATGTGGCTTTGACGCCCTAGAAGCTTCTTGCAGGGCAGCAGTCACATGTTCAGTCCTTAGAACGCATGCTTGGCTTAAGGAACAGACCTTGCCAGACCATGTCAAATCAAAATTATTGAACGCACCATTGAACAAAGACAATTTGTTTGGCACCAAGGCAAAAGAAGTCTTAAGATGGAAGAAAAAGCTAAATCTGTGCAGATGGTTAAAGACCTTTTACAGGTCCTGCCTCCGAGGTTCAGTAGGCATTGCCCCTCCAAGCACTGGTCCTTTCCAGCCCCCTCCAGGCCAGCTCAGCCCACACCCAGGGGAGGCAGACCCCCCCCCAGACAGCAGCCCCAGGGAATGCAGAGATCTAAGCAATGGAGTTCCTCCTCTTCAAAAACAGTGTGTGCTAAGCCACCCCCTTCTGGTAATAACTCGCAATGACTTTACACCTCCACCCCTTACCTTTGCCCACCTGCTTGTGCCCCTAGGAGGAAAACTCTCCTTCCATGCAAACACCTGGGCCTCTATTATCAACGACCGATGGGTCCTCAACATAGTGTCCCAAGGATACAGATTTTATTTCCACACTCTGGAAAGCCCAAAAGGGTTCCCAGATCTTCCTCCAAACCAGTGGGCAGAGGCCAAAAAGCAAGTTCTTTCCCGGCTTTCCATGAGGGCCATACAGCATGTTCCTGCAGACCAGATAGGCCAAGGTTTCTATTCCAAACTCTTCGTGGTACCCAGAAAAGAGAGAGCACCTGGCACCCTATCCTCGATCTGTCCATTCTAAACATCTTTCTGGTGATACCAAAATTCAAAATGCTCACCCTCCAGGAACTTTTTCCTATGCTTTCCAAGGATGTTTGGTTAGCCACCCTAGACCTAAAAGAGGCCTACCTACACAACTCAGTCAGGGAATCTTGCAGGAAATATCTACATTTCAGGAGAGGATCGATGCACTTAGTTCTCTGCAATTCCCTTTGGCTTATCCACTGCTCCCAGAGTTTTCACAAAATGCCTGGCTCCAGCTATTGCTTTTTGCAGACAAAGAAATATTCAAATTTACCCCTACTTAGACAATTGCCTGATTCAGGCAGACAGGAAAAGCTATTACAGCACCTGACCTTGTAAAGGACCTACTGACCTCCCTGGGGTGTATACGATCAACGAAAAGAAATCAAAACTAATCCCCACACAAAAAATTGTATTCCTGGGAGCAAGCCTGGACACAGCATCCCAGATGGCATTCCTTACTCCAGAAAAACAAGCCTACCTGACAGGCTTCTTCTCTCAGCTAGCCACCAGAACCCAGTTATCCACAAGGAAAATCCTGCAAACTCTAGGGTTCATGGCCTCCTGCATTCTACTCATTCCATATGCCAGTCTGCATATGAGGAAACTACAATGGTACCTAAAAAGCCTTTGGTGTCAACACTCTCAAGACCTGGAAACTATCATACCGGATACGTTGCCTAAGGAAATTTTTTCTTTGGTGGGCAGCAGCATGCAACTACAACAAGGGACTTCCTTTCTCACACCCCCATGCCGCCCAGACCCTCACTACAGATCCATCAGACTATGCCTGGGGTGCACAGCTGGATGGCAGGTACATTCAGGGACATTGGAGCCTAAATCAAATACATCTGCACATCAACTAAAAAGAGATGCTAGCTGTTCAGCACGCCCTGACAGCTTTCAGACCCCTACTCTCCCTGGGCCTCTACTGATCAAAACAGACAACACATGATGTGGTATATCAACACGTAGGGAGGGACTCACTCTTAACCTCTCTGCTGACTCGCCGTGACCTTCTGGCACACAGCCTCAGCCATGCAACTACACCTGCTAGCACAATTCCTGCCAGGCTCCCTAAACTCTCTGGCAGACAACTTCAGCAGAAACCTGCCAGACCCACACGAGTGGCAGCTAGACCACATAACCCTTCACCATTGTAACCCAGAAATGGGGGACCCCGAAGGTGGACCTCTTTGCCTCCCACTCCAATCATCAGCTCAGCAAATTCTGCACCAGGGAACCTCACAGCAAGACCTGGAAAGTGGATGCTCTATCCTTCCAGTGGGTAAACCTCTCTGTTTATGCATTTCCTCCTCTACCACTCATTTCAAGGGTACTGCTCAAAATTAGGGGGGGGGGACTGAGGGCAGTCCTGATTGCCCCAGACTGGCCATGCCAGTACTGGTACCCACTGCTGACAAGTTGTAAAGGTTTTGCACCTGGATCTAGGCTAAGGGAGCCGAAACAGCACAGCCCTCCCTACCTCTCGTCCTGGATTACCTAGCAGACCTACTACACCAGGGGTCTATCCTTTTCTTCTGTTAAAATTCATGCCTCTGCCATCTCTGCTCATTAATCACAGAGCCACCTCTTTTCTCACACCCTCTCATCAAACAGATGTTCTTCGTGTTTCACTGTTGCAGTCATTACATTTGGGTAATCTGCTTGCAGGTTGCCCTCAGTCGGCCTGATTAACAAAGTCTTGGGTCCTGTGTCGGTTGCTGTCCCTTCTTCCATGATTTCAGGGGTATAAAACATGCAGACAATGCCATTACATCAGTCTTTCTTGCCGTGCGGTGCCCTAAGCAGAAGCAGTTCTCAAGTGCCAGTCGGTCGACTCCTAAAATTTTCATTTTCAAGTTTCAGAACTGAGGTCTTCAACTAAAAGCTAAGTCCACCATTGGGGAAACTTTTTCTTGCTGCTTTCCGATGTCAGTAAAAGTTAATAATTGCATTACTTGTGGAAAGCAAATACCTCATAAAGATTTTCATTCGTACTGTATTCCTTGCCTAGGCCCTGACCACTACGTACCTTCCTGTTGGTTTTGTGCTTTATTTAATCAGCGCACTATCCATCGGTGTATTTTTGCCTCTAAATATTTCGGTTCTCGTTTTAATTATCCAGAAATGTCATCGGTTAGACTTCCGACTACCGGAATTCTGAAAAAATGCAAAGATAACAGAGACAGGCCGTCGTGGTCCAAAACTGCAGACGAAGCTTCTTCTAAGCCAGTCGCCAGTACTCAGTGAGGCACTTTTGCAGCCCCTGATACCAGCTACATCTGATCCGCAGGCCTCTACTGAGACCCATTCGGAGTCCGGTATACCACAAGAAACTTCAACTATGGAACCCGCGGATGTCTCTGCCTTGGATGGGTCCGGAGCCGCTGTGCAGGCACTGTCTTCTGAGAGTGTATTCAGGCCTATGGACTTGCATATTAAATCTACACCTCCTACATTACTAAGGCCTAAATCTCGATCCATGTCTAAAAAAACTGATGCCTAGGCCACATGCTCAGGCCTCTATGCTTAAAAAACAAGTGATACAAATGGCTGAATATCTAATGACTCTAATCAGGGGTAGCCACCCTCCCCCCAAGAGGCCTAGGACTGAGCTTGATTATGAATCTTCTGATCAGGATTCGTTTTTTTCTGACTCTTCTGATGACCGGGATTTGTCCTTACCTACCTAGAGGATTCTGATGCAGAGGACTGTTCCCTCTGCTTCCCCTCCTAAGGATTTTTCTTTTGGGGAAACCTTACATACTCTAAGGGAGTATTTCCACTGGGAAAGCCAGGAATTTTCTGATTTTAAAAAAGAGGCTTAGGGATTTCCTTCTCCTACCTCAGCATAGGCCTTTGGCTATTCCTCCTGTACTAGTCATTGTGGATGATGGTTTCTCGGAATGCAGTTTGGCCCCTGATTCCCTGCCTCCTGCTCCCAGTAAACCTGACAGAGATGCTACATGGTCCCAGAGTCCCAAAAGTTCCTTTTCCAAAATCCTATTGCAGATCCAGAGACTATTTCACAGGGCCCAAGGGCATTAAGGCTTCTACTGCTAAAAATCGTACCCCTTCTGATCGAGACTCCAGGGCACTAAATCTATGCAAACTATTAAAGATTTTTTACAAGTTCAGCCTCCTAGATTTAGTAGGCACTGGCCTTCTAAGAATTGTTCCTTTCCAGCCCCTTCCAGGTCTTCTCAGGCCAAACCCAGACACAGCAAAAGCCCAAGGATGTCCTTCAAGAATGCAACTGCAGTCCTGACATATGGGTTGTCCTGCCTCAGGCAGCCCTTCGGTCGGCCAGATTCCAAAGTCTGGGTCCGGCGTCGGCCGATGTCGCCTCCTCCCCGACATCAGAGCGGCTGGAGTATAAAGGCATCAGCCGACACCATCTTCTTCAGTCTTTCTTGCCGCGCGGTGCCCGAAGCAGAAGCAGTTCGCAAGTGCCGGTCGGCCAGCTCCTGTGTTTCCAGTTACCGAAGTCATCTAAAAGCTAAGTACCCCGTTGGGGAACATTTTTTCTTGCCTCAGCCGATGTCAGAACAAATTGAGAAAGTTAATAATTGTTTGTCTTGTGGTAAACAAATACCTCATAAGGACTTTCATTCTTACTGCCTCCCTTGCCTGGGCCCAGACCACGACGTCTCGGCCTGTGCCGCCTGTGCTTGCTTTAATAAGCGCACTCTCAGGCGCCGGGCAGAGTTTGCCGAAGACTTTTTTGGCGAATCTTACGCTTACAACATGCCGTCGGAACAACCGACAGCACAAACTACCAAAAAACGAAAGGACCGGGACCGACATCCTCGGCCCGCGTCTTCCACCGATATAACGCCTAAGCCCTCCGCGAGTGCTTTGGCCCCTTCGGAAGCGGTAATTCAACCGCTCCAGGCCGACGACACCACGTTAACGCATCCCTCAGTCTCGGAGGCTACTCCGGTGCAGGTTGTTGATTTTCCTCTGGAAACTGAAGTTCTGGATCTACCCAACACCATTCCAGTGGACAAAGTTTCCCCTGCACGTGGGGCAGCTAGGCCTCCTGTATCCATGTCAATCAAGGCCTTTGCACGTGCTAAGGCCCATCCCAAGCCTGCTTCACAGGCTCCTCCTTCTGACAAACAAATCATGTCTCTGGCTGCAGATCTTATTTCTCTTATAAGGGGGTCTCAGCCTCACCCAGACAGAGGTTCTCAGCCGCCTGCGGAAAAAAGGCCTAGAACTGAGCAGGCAGACAACCTCTCTTCAGATGAAGCCTCTGGGGATTCAGAGCATTCAGAAACCCAAGAAGAATCCTTCCAGGCCTATGAGGACTCTGATGCTGAGGAATCTATTCCCTCTGCCTCCTCTCCAGAGGATTTTTCATTCGGTGAAGTCCTCCACTCCATGAGGGAGCATTTTAAGTGGCAGGGTCAGGAATTTTCTGATTCCAGGAAAAGGCTATGTACCTTCCTTAAGTTACCCCAGCACAGGCCTTTAGCTATTCTGCCAGTTTTGGATGTCCTGGATGATGTTTTCTCCGACTCCAGTGCTTCCCCTGATTCTCTCCCTCCTGCTCCTGTTAAGCCAGACCGATATTATAGGGTCCCTGACACTCACAGGCATCTCTTTAAGGCCCACTCTGTGGATCTAGAAACTATTTCACAGGGCCCCAAAGGAGTGGCTACCTCCTCAGCCAGGAACCCACTGCCAGCTGACAGGGAAGCAAGGTCCCTGGAGAGATGGGGTAAAAAAAGTCTATACCTCTACCACCCTTGCCATGAGGTCTCTTAACTGCCTTTTTCATATGTTTCAGTACCAGGATTATTTACTGGATGATTTGCAGAAAAAGATAGCCTCTCCTGAGCCTATAGATAGAAAGGCATTGCAGGATTTGGTTCATAATACACAGCAGGTTAGTAATCATTTTCTGCAGTGTGGTTATGATGCATTGGAGGCTTCATGTAGGGCAGCTATGACAGGGGCTGTTATCCATAGACATGCTTGGTTGAAGGGTCAGCCGCTGCCAGATCATGTTAAAGTTAAGCTCCTGGATGCACCTCTGGATAAACAGAAGCTTTTTGGAGCTAATGCTCAGGATGTGTTGAAATCTATTGAAGAGAAGGCAAAATCAGTTCAAACAGTAAAGGATTTCCTCCAGGTTCAGCCCCCGAGGTTCAGCCGGAATTGGCCTTCAGAGAATTGGTCCTTTCCAGACTCTGACAAGTCTCAAAGGGGAAAGAACAGGCGTGCACGAGGTAGAGGGCAATACAGAGGCTCCTACAGGGACGCCAATGGCAACCACAAAATCAAAGAAATGGCACAGGTAGTAGTACACCTGCACCACCGGGACAATCACAATGACTTACCTTTCACTCCGCCTACCAAGGCTCAAAGAGAAGCACCTATAGGTGGAAAATTATCTCTGTTCTCAAAAAACTGGCACATTATAACAAAGGACAATTGGATTCTGGACATAATAGAGAAGAGGTTACAGGTTCCACTTCCATACCTTCATGCAAAGAACTGGGAACTCATTACTCAGGACAAATGGGTTTTAAATACTGTCCCAGGGTTACAGAGTTCACTTCCACACGTTGCCATTGCCAAGTGGGTGGCCGGACATACCCCCCAAGTCAATGGGAAGAGGCTTGAAAACAAGTACATTCTCTCTTAAGCATGGAGGCTATTCAGATGGTACCGGAAGAAGAAAAGGGACAATGTTTCTACTCCAGACTTTTCCTAGTACCCAGAAAAGACAAATCGTGGTGTCCACTCCTGGACCTGTTTACTCTAAACACCTTTCTGGAGATTCCAAAATTCATGATGCTGACTCTTAAATTATTTCCTATGCTAGGCAAAGACGCCTGGTTGGCAACACTAGATTTGAAAGAAGCATAACTGCACATCCCAGTCAGGAATCCTGCAGAAGATACCTACGCTTCAAAGCAGGCTATACGCACTATCAGTTCTCTGCACTGCCCTTTGGTTTATCTACTGTGCCCAGGGTATTCACAAAGTGCCTAGCTCCAGTTATTGCATTTTGCCGGCAAAGAAGTATTCAAATATACCTATACCTGGATGATTGTCTAATTCAGGCAGAAAGCCAGGACATACTTTTGAATCGTCTGGCATTTGTAAAAAGGTTTCTAACTTGTCTGGTTTACACCATAAACGAAAAGAAATCACAGCTGGTACCCTGACAGCAAATCACATTCCTGGGAGCAAGCTTAAATACAACTTCCCAGATGGCTTACCGCACTCCAGAAAAGCAAATTCATTTGACAACCTACTTCAAACAGGTGGCCACAAAGACCCTGATTATCTCCAAGACAAATACTGCAAGCCTTTGGGTTCGTGGCCTCTTGCATTCTTCTAATTCCATATGCAAGACTGCATATGAGGAATCTGCAGTGCTGCCTAAAAAGCCTATGGAGTCAACATTCTCACAGCCTAGAAACAATGAATCCTATCGTACGTTGCCTATGCCTAGAGTTCCTTAAGTGGGCAGAGGCCTGCCACCAAAACAAGGGACTACATTTCACACCACCCCCTGCTTCCCAAACCCTAACAACAGATGCATCAGACTATGCATGGGGGCTTACCTGGTAGGGAAGTGCATTCAGGGCAAATGGAACCCAAGTCAAATGCACCTGCATATCAATCAAAAAGAAATGTTAGCTGTACAGAATGCTCTGACAGCCTTCAAGGACTACATTCTTCCAGGACAACTAATGGTAAAGACGGACAACACCACGGTTATGTGGTACATAAACAAGTAGGGGGGGGGGACGCATTCTTACCCCCTCTGCAGACTAGCCATGGCATTGTGGAACACAGCTTTGAGCTACCAAGTGCACCTACAAGCTGAATTCCTGCCAGGAAAATTAAATACACTGGCAGACGGACTAAGCAGAAACCTCATGGACCCACAGGAGTGGAAACTAGAACCAAGGATTTTCAACATGTTGACAAGCAAATGGGGAAGCCCAGATATAGACCTGTTTGCCTCCCCCCAGAACTATCAATTGGACAAATTTTGCACAAGGACTCCTCACAAACAAGCCTGGAAAGTGGATGCTCTGTCCTTCCGATGGAAAAACCTATCAGTGTATATCTTTCCCCCCGCTGCCTCTGCTCTCCAAAGTACTACTAAAAGTCAAACAGGACAAACAAGGGTGATTTTGATTGCTCCAGACCGGCCGTGCCAACACTGGTACCTCCGCCTGCGCAGTGTGTCATGGTTATCTCCATGGCATCTGCCTCAGACTCCTTCCCTGCTGTCTCAGCAGGAGAACCAGATTCTGCACCCTCAGCTACCAACACTAAACCTTGCAGCCTGGCTAATTACTTAAACTCTCCCTTACCATCCCTCAGCAAACCTGTGATGGATGTCATCTTAGAGGTAAGGAGGCCTAGCACTAGAAAATCTTATGCTGAAAAATGGAAAAGATTCTGTGCATGGAACAAATCTCAAGGGATGAGCACAGCAGTGCCCAATTTACCTCGGATTTTAGAACACGTAACTGAGATGCTTCACAAGGGCCTGTCTTTTTCCTCCATTAAAATCCACGCCTCAGCCATTTCAGCTCATTATAACACAGAACCTCCCCTCTTCTCTCGTCCATTGCTCAAGCAGTACCTCAGAAAGGCCAAAAATTTGAGACCTCCCAGGAGAGCTCCAACCCCAGCCTGGGACCTTAACTTTGTATTGGAAAAACTCACTCTACCTCCTTTCAAGCCAGCTGCTACTACAGACTTAAAATTTATTTCTTGGAAAACAGCTTTCCTTTTAGCAATCACTTCAGCTAGAAGGGTATCTGAATTACAGGCCCTTTTGGCAGTGGAGCCTTTCATCATCTTTCATGCGGACAGGGTGTCACTCAGAACCAGTCCATCCTTCATGCCCAAGGTGGTATCCAATGTGGCTCTTAATCAGTCCATTCATTTGCCAACCATCTTTCCCAACCCACAGAACAAAGGGGAACGGATTCTGCATTCCTTGGATGTGCACAGACAACTTAGATTCTACTTGGACAGGACTAAACCTCAAAGAAAGTCTGAACAACTGCTGGTAGCTTTTGCTGCAGGGGCAGAGGGGAAGGCTGTTTCAAAACAAACCATTTCTAAATGGATAAGCCATTGCATTCATTTCTGCTATAAGCATCATGGAAAACCTATCCCCCAGGGGATTAGACCTCATTCCACCAGGGCTGCATCTACTTCTACAGCCTATCTCAGAGGTGTTCCTAGCAGGGACATCCTAGAAGCTGCTACCTGGAGATGTTCTTCATCTCACATTGCTGCAGTCCTAACTTATAAT